>NC_091441.1:107487790-107624708 GCF_964237555.1 Oryctolagus cuniculus
TGACAGTGAGGGCTCCCCGAAAGGACTTGAGCCTCACACCCACAGTAGGTGGCCACTGTGTCCAACACAGAGGCAAACACCCCTGCTGTCTCATCCTTTCCTCTTCCTGTCCCTGCCGGGGGAAGTCACGCCAGCCTTCAGTCCTCAGTGCACACAGCACCTGATCACAATCACTGACCTTCAGGATGTAGGTGAGGTTCAGGCAGAAACCCTGTCCAGCTCCTCCCTGGTCAGTACCGGGGTGTCCCAGGCCTCCCTGGTCACCAGTAGACCAGTGGGGGGCTTTTGCCCAATGTCTCAAAGCTCACCAAACAAGAACAAAGCCTGACCAGAAATAAAACTGAACATGTTGATTTTTCTGGATGCAATTTTGAATGCAACCAGCATTCATGGGTCATTCGCTAGCATCCAGTAACATCATACCAGGGACTTACTAATAAACCCCTGAGAGAGACTTTCCAAAGGTCAAAAATACAGGAATTGAGAAAAGCACTTGTGTATTCCTTGTCGATGTGCAGGCAGGGTGGTAAGTGACTTTCCTTGGCCTTTGTTTATTGAAATAGATTTGCAGGTGCTCACATACCACATGCACTTTGCCCTAAAGATCCTCTGTGCAATTTGAGAAGAAAATAGGAATTTGTACGAAAAGGTTTTATGGAAAGCAAATGCAATTCTGCATAAACAATCCATGGCCAAGGCCAATATAATATAATGAGCCAGCAACATCCTACAAAGAGTGGCATTTCCCACTGTACTACTGTGCAAAACCTTTTAGATAACCACACAGTCATGAAAATCTCAGAAAAACATTTTGTAAAGTCTCACTTTCTGTTTGTTTGTTTTTGGCTCTTGTGTGAGGTGATTTTTTGAGGCACAGATTAAGTCTTTAACATTTTGAGTATTTAAGCATACTAGTTCTTGGACCAAAACTTCTACTGCTATGTGAATTCACTTGGAGTCACACAACCTGCAGGGAAAGGCACCAAGTCCAAAGATGAAAAAGGATGATGTCATAACCACCTCTAACCATTCATTTCTTCATCTATGCAATTGGAATGTTGGCTGTGCATAACTCATGGATGATGAGAGATTAAGACAAAGAAAATACAAATGCTTCTCAAATTTAAGTGTTAAGTAATGTATGGCTGTGTAGTGCTTCGTAGCCAGAGTCTAATTTTGGATTTATTTGGCATCAAGGTGCCTTCTTTCTCCATTGGGCCCTTTCTTCCTAACGGATGTCTACACCAGGGGACCCAGATTCTCACATTCACACAACATCTGTCTCAGCAGCTGCAGCTGACACCTGCACCCATGGGGTGTCTGAGCTGTGGTCCCAGCACCACCTGATTTCTTCTTCTGTCACTGTGCACATGTCGAGATCTCTCTCAAACCTTCCCTGTCTTTCCATTTCTACAGGTACCACCAAGTCCAGCCCCCCCATTTCCTGTCCTTGGTTCTCAAGATAATCATAAACTCCCTACCAGGGAGGAGAGGGCCCTATGGTCTTGGCCCATGCATTCCATCCAGCCCTAGGCCAGCTTCTCTCTGATGTTTCAACAACAGGGAGAAGCCACATTCTCAGGGATAGGCTCCAGGTTCCAGGTCGCTCCTCAGGGCCTTTGCTCTGCTCTGCTGGTCACCCTGTTAGCACCAGCACTAACTCTGTGTGGCTACTAATGGTGGTTTTTTGTCTCTCACGCTACATTCTGAGATCCTGGATGAACCTTACCCTGCTCAGGGCCGTTTCTCCAGCTTACCTGTGGTGCCTGGCACAGAGCACGCCTGGGCATTATTAGCTGAAGGAATGAAAATTGGCAAACATCCATGGTATATGCAAAAGAGTGAAATTCTTTGCCATGTACAAAAAAATTAACTCAAGATGGATCTAAGATCTAAATACAAGACCTGAGACTATGAAATTCCTAGAAGAAAATGGAGGGAAAACAATTCAAGACATTGAAGTAAGTGATGACTTCTTGGGTAAGACCTCCAAAGTGTAGGCAACAGAAGCAAAACTCAGAGGCTTCTGCACAGCAAAAAGACAAAACAAACCAACAATAGAGCGAAGAGACAGAATGAGAACAGAATATTTGTAAGCTACTTATCAACCAAAAATTAATATTCAGAATACATCAGCAACTTGGCAAAACTCAAGTACAGCAACAAAAACATCTATTCCAGTAAAGAAATGGGCAAAGGATCGGAATAGACAGTTCTCAAAAGAAGAAATACAAATGGCCATCAAATGTATGAAAAAGTGTTCAATATCACTAGCTAACAGGGAAATGCAAATCAAAGCCACAGTGAGATATCACCTCACCACTATTAGAATGATCATTATCCAAAAGACAGGGGCTGTTGCTGTGGAATGCCAGGTAAATCCATGGTCTGCCATGCCAGCATCCCATATGGGCTCTGGTTAGAGTCCCGACTGCTCCACTTCCGATCTGGCTCCCTGCTAATGGCCTGGGGAAAGCAGCTGAACATGGCCCAAGTGTTTGGGTCTCTGCCACCCACCTGGAAGACCTGGAGGAAGATCCTGGCTCCTGGCTCCTGGCGTAGGCCTGGCCCAGTGCTGGGCTATTGAGGTCATCTGGAGAGTGAACCAGTGGATAGAAGATCTCTCTGTCTCTCCTTCTCTCTCTGTAACTCTAACTTTTGATTAAATGAATAAATCTTACAAAAACCAAAAATCAAAGACAGATGTTTGTGAGGATGTGGAGAAAGGGGAGTCTTAGACACTGTTAGTGGGAATGTCTGTTACTAAAGCCAGTATAAAAGCAGTATGCAGATTTCTTAGACACAGAGTGGCCATACGACCCAGTAATCTCACTACTTGGCACATATCCAAGACACGAAATCATTCTATCAAAGAGATACTTGCTCCACCATGTTTACTGCAGCACTGTTGGCACTAGCCAAGATAAGGAACCAAGCAAGATGTCCAGCATCAGATGTTTCAGCCATTCAAAAACGAAATCCCGTTTCATACTTCAAAGCAGAGGGAACTCGGGGACCTCATGTTAAGTGAAATCAGGCAGACACAGAAAGACAAGTAGCACATGTTCTGCTTCATAGATGTGAGCTAAAAAAATCACTCCACCTGAACACAGAGTGGTGACTACTAGAGGCCAGGAGGGGTACTGGTTACAGAGGAAGTTTGAGTCACAGGTACCAATTCAGAGTTAAACTGAAGGAATAATTTTCTTGTGTTACACAGCCTTGTCGAAAAAGTACAGTCCACAATAATCTAGGATGTATTTTATGAAAAAATAGGAAAAAAGAACTCCAAGTCTTCAATCATAAAGCCATGTCAAAGAAGGAGAACTATCGACTGCCCTGCTTTGGTCAGTATGCATTATGTATACACACTGCAATGTCACAGCGTAGTCCATAAATACGTTTACTTACTGTCAACAAAAAACATGTTAAAATGAAGTCCTGGAAACCAAGAACATCCACCACCACCAGAGTCCCCCAGGAGTAGGCAGAGGGTTCTGAGATCTTCCCCAGGTTCTTCCTGGTTCTCCATACGAGAACCAGGGCACAGGCTGCAGATTCTTGCCATGAAACAAATGGCAGTTTTTGTCTTTGGGAGTCTGGGCACGATTCGTCCCAACCTTACAAGCCAATCGTCATTAGATCTCACTGTGCAGATGAAGAAATGATGCTGAGTGGTATTCATCAGGGCCCAGTGCCGTAGTACAGTAGGTTAAGGCACCACCTGCAACAGAAGCATCCTGTATCAGAGTGGTTGTTTGAGTTCAGGCTGCTCTACTTCTGGTCCAGCTCCCTGCCAATGCCCACGGGGAGGCAGCAGATGATGTCACCCATGAGGGAGGCTTGGACAGAGCTCCCGGATCTTGGCGTTGGCTTGCCTCTGCCCCAAATGTTGCAGCCAAATTTGGGGCGTGAACCAGCAGATGAAGAACTCTTGTCTCTCTAACTCCGCCTTTCGAATAAGTTGATAAGTAAGTATATGAACAAGTAAATCAATCAATCAATCAATCTTTAAAAAAAAAAAAAGAGATGATCATCAACTGGTCAGTGTCCACACAGCTGTTAGATGGAAGAGTCAGGGTAAATGTCACAAAGTTGTTTTTTTTTTTTATTTTAATTTATTTATTTTGGGGGCAGTGTAATGTACATACAGTAAAGTGCACTGATGTTAGATGTCACACTCAGTAATTTCTCCATAGGAATACATCTGTAAGCAACTGGGAAGTCAAGGTATAAGACATTCTCATCATTCCAGGAAGCTCCCCCTAATTCTGCAAAGCTTCTTGCCTTCTGGGGCATTCTGCATTCTCCTTTCTCCCACCACAGGTCAGTGTGAACATTCTGGAACTCCACACAAGTGCACTCATATGAGTACTCATCTGTGTCTGGCTCTTTGACTCAGCATTATACGTGTTCATCCAGGATGTTGCAAGTATTTAGTTCCTCCTTCTTCATTGTGGCATTGCATTCTGACATCTGAACACACCACCGTACAGATACCCATTCTGCTGATGGACTTCCAGGTCGGTTCTAGTTTGGAAATTCTAGAAACAGAGCTTGGGTGCCCATGTGCGCACGTGCCTTTTCTGGACACGCATCATCTTGCAAAGGCAAGGAAGCCCCTTGTGCCAGCTCCACCAGGTAGCAGCCATCTCCACTCTTGTTTGCTTTTGCTATAGAAAATGTGCTGTTCTTCTATGTAGCCAAAAGAGCACTGGGAAGGAAGAAGTTTACTGTCTTAAATAAAGAACTTGTCCGAGTGACTTCAAGTGTTCTCCCAGCAGCTTTCAATCCTTTCTTGGTGAATTTTTGGAGGCAAAGTGGCAGGAGACCATTCTTACCCACGCAATAAACACATACAAAAGAGCGCACTGCACGTCTCCCACCTTGCGAAGCATTTCAGAAGTGGCACTGCTCTACGCCTGCCTGAGTTCCCAATGTCAATGGCAAACCATCCCTCCTCCCCTCAAGAATGTACCCCATGCCTCCATCACACCGGTGACCGCCTTTGGAAGGGACAAATTCTTTCTTCATCTTATGTCCTGCTTAACCCTTCTTCTCTGCCAGGCTCCCTCCCTCTCCCAAATCATAATTTACATAAAGCTTTCTCTGATCTGTGTTGTAAGCTGACAGAACTGTAACTCGGTGGAAACTCAAGTACAAATAAACCTAATATGAGGGGTTTCCAAAAAGTTGATGTAAAATGCATGCAATGAAAAATTATGCATGGGTTTCACAAATTTTTTGCACCCAAACACATCTTTTAATCCCATTTGTCCACAAACTGGACAATACACATAAACACACATATCCATAAAAACTTCATTTATATGAGAATATACCCCAAACTTTGTTTCCCTGAAGGCAAGTTTTAAACATAAAGGCTTCAATTTAATACATATGAAAATTAGGGGTGGGTACTGGGGATGCCAGCACCCGTATTGGAGTGCCTAGAACTGAGGCCTGCCTCTGCTTCCAACCAGGCTTCCTGATCATGTACCTTGGAGATAGCAGATGATGGCTCCAGTACTGAGTCCCTACCACCCACGTGGGAAACCCAGATGGAGTTTCTGGCTTCTGATTTTGGCCTGGCCTGGTCCTGGCTGTTGTAGGCATCTGGGAAGTCAGTAGATGGAGGTTCTCTCTCTCTTTCTCTCTCTCTCTCCCTCTCTCCCTCTCCCTCTATGTGTATGCGTGTGTGTGTTGTCCTGCCTTTCAAATAAGCAAACATTAAAAAATTATTTATATTTGAAAAGCAGAGTTACAGAGAGGCAGATTAAGATACCCACCGTCTGTTGGTTCACTGCCCAAATGTCTACAATGGTAGGGGGCTGGGCCGGGTCAGGCCAAAGCCCGGAGCAAGGAGCCTCCTCCAGGTCTCCCAGGTGGCTGCAGGGGCACAAGCACTTGGGCCATCCACTGGTGCTTTCCCCAGGCAAATCAGCAGGGAGCTGGATCGGAAGTGGAGCAGCTGGAACTCAAACTGGTGCCCACATGGGATGCCAACGTTGCAGGCGGTAGCTCACCCTGCTGCACCACAATGCCGCCCCCCCAAAAAAAAGAAATTTATAAACAGTGCAAAGTAAATCTTTTACACCTAATAATACATAAAGAAAGGTAAGATCTAGCTGACATCCTAGATAGTATATTAATTGTTCCAAAGTAAAAGACACAAGCTTAATTTGTGAAAAGTAATGGACACATTTTTGTGCTTTCTGATTACAGCTGAGCTGCACAACGCAGCTTATCTGGGATTTGTTCCATTTCTGGGCCCACATGGCTATGCCTACATGTCTCTTCAGTCTTCCCATTTCAGAGGCAGGAGGCTAAGTCCCCACGCCCAGCGTGGTCACCTCAGGCTCACGCGGTACTTGGAGCGCAGATACCTCTGTGTGGTTTCATTTGAACGAGGTGGAGGATCCAGATGTTATTTAACTGGGCAGCTGGGGGTCTGCGGAACAGTTCTTTAGAATAAAGGAGATCCCCTTTTCCCAATCAGCTCATATCCTTACTTCTGCTGTAAACTACAAGCCTTTTCCTTTTTTTCCTATCACCTACTCCCTAGTACTCCCGGCTGGTTGCTGCCTTTGGATTAGAAACAGCACAATTTTCTCTGCTTCCTTTATGGCAATTCTGAGGACAATCCACACCTCTGCCAGGGTCCCTGGCAATTTGGATGGCAGGAGGGCCTACCAAACACCTGCCAGGCAGCTCCTGTTCCTGGCCTGAGTGCGCCTGCTCTCCCAACAGCTGGGGCTCACGTAAAGCTTGTCTTCTGGAGGCCACCAGTTTGTGTTTTCAAATGAGCACTGAAGACATTTAAGAGCCTTCTTCTGGCTCTCGGATGGAAGAGCCGCTGGCAGTCCTAATGGATACGGCATTGCTCCACTGCCTCCATGCAGCAGGCTGCCTGGTCCAAATCAGACCACAACCCAAAGTGCCTCTTCCTTTAGAGGATGGTTTCTTCTGCTGTGTGGCAGCTCTCAGGGTTTACTGCTTATTTCAATATTTTTCAAAACTAAAATAGGCATTAAATTCTGGTTAGTCCCCTCTAAGGGGAAACAAATCATTGTTTTTGCTTCTTTTTTATTTTTTTTTAATTTTTATTTTTTGACAGGCAGAGTGGACAGTGAGAGAGCGAGACAGAAAGAAAGGTCTTCCTTTGCTGTTGGTTCACCCTCCAATGGCCGCCGCGGCCGGCGCACCGCGCTGATCCGAAGGCAGGAGCCAGATACTTATCCTGGTCTCCCATGGGGTGCAGGGCCCAAGCACTTGGGCCATCCTCCAAGTGTGGCACTCCCGGGCCACAGCAGAGAGCTGGCCTGGAAGAGGGGCAACCGGGACAGAATCCGGCGCCCCGACCAGGACTAGAACCCGGTGTGCCGGCACCGCAAGGCAGAGGATTAGCCTATTGAGCCATGGCGCCGGCCTATAAGGCTTATCCTAGACCCTCACCCTGCATTTTTTTTCAGCTTTATTGAAGTAGACTTGCCAAATAAAATTATATCCCATTTAAATTATGGATGATGTGACGCACGTATCCTTTATGAAGCTGACTTTACACATCCATCACCTCGCACAGTTCCTTTTTATTTTTTTTTTTCATGAGAACACTTAAGATATACTCTCTCAGCAAATTTATTTATGTGCTTATTTGAAAAGTGCAGTGAAAGAAAGAGAGGGAGGGACAGAGACAGAGAGATCTTCTACCTGCTGGTTTACTCTCCCAATGCCCACAATAACTCCAGACTGAAGTCAAGAGCCTGGAGCTCCACCCAGGTCTCTCATGAGGGTGACAGGAACCCAAATGCTTGAGCCATCACCTGCTCCCTCCCAGGTCCATTAGCAGGAGGCTGGCTCAGAAGCAGAGGTAGGACTCCATCCCAGGCACTCTAATATGGGATGTGAGTGTCCCAAGTGATGGCTTAACTGGTTATGCCACAAGACCAAGCCACCTCTTAGCAAAATCTGAATATGCAATGCAGTCTTATTAACTATAGTCACTATTCTGTACATTAGACCGCTAGAACTTCTTGATATTATTACCAAAAATTGGTACTCTCTGAGCAACATCTCCCTACTTCCCCTGCCCAGCCAACCTGTTCTACTCTTGATGTCTGTGGGTACAACTATGTTTGTAAAGATTCTACATGTAAGTGATACCATGCAGCATTTCTATTTCTCTACCTGGCTTATTCAACTTAGCATAATGCCCTCCAGGTCCATCTATGCTGTCAAAAATGGCCTGACATACATCATCTGTAATTCATATATACACACAGCAGAGAGAGAGAGAGAGAGAGAGGGAAATGACCATCATTTGTCATCCATACATGACATTCTGCATGTGTCACATTCTCTTTATCCATTCATTTGTTCATGGACTCTGAGACTGTCTCCATATCTTACCCATTGTGAGTCATACTGCAACGAACATGGGAGTGCAGGCATCTCTTCAATGCACCAGCTTTATTTCTCTTGGCCATCTATCCAGGAGAGAGGTAGCTGAATCACACTGTAGTTCTCTTTTCAATTTTTTGAGTAGACAACCACACTCTTTTAAATAATGGATACACCAATTTACATTCCCACCAACAACACTGAAGTTTCCATTTCTCCATATCCTCACCAGCATCTGCTATTTATTTTATTTATTTATTTATTTATTTTTATTTATTTAACTTTTTGACAGGCAGAGTGGACAGTGAGAGAGACAGAGAGAAAGGTCTTTCATTGCTGTTGGCTCACCCTCCAATGGCCGCCGCGACTGGCCCACCGCGCTGATCTGAAGCCAGGAGCCAGGTGCTTCTCCTGGTCTCCCATGGGGTGCAGGGCCCAAGCACTTGGGCCATCCTCCACTGCACTGCCTGGCCACAGCAGAGAGCTGGTCTGGAAGAGGGGCAACCGGGACAGAATCCGGTGCCCCGACCAGGACTAGAACCCAGTGTGCCGGTGCCGCAAGGCGGAGGATTAGCCTACTGAGCCACGGCGCCGGCCTATTTATTTTATTTTTTAACAATCATCCTAACAGGCATGTGGTGACGTCACGCTGTGAGTTTCCTTTGCATTTCCCTGATTAGAGATTCTGAGCATCTTTTTCTGTACCTGCTGGCCAACTGCATGTTTGGGTTTTTGGTTCTTTGTTTTGCTATTGAGTTGTATGAGTTGCTTGTCTATTTTGGATATAAATCCTGTATGATACCTTTTGTTGCCAAAATGTCCTCCCATTCTAAGCATCACTTTTTCATTCTATTGTTTTCTTTGCTGTGTAGAAGTTTCTTTTTTTTTTTTTTTTAATTTTTTGACAGGCAGAGTGGACAGTGAGAGAGAGACAGATAGAGAGAAAGGGCTTCCTTTGCCGTTGGCTCACCCTCCAATGGCCGCCGTGGCTGGCCCACCACGCTGATCCGATGGCAGGAGCCAGGTGCTTCTCCTGGTCTCCCATGGGGTGCAGGGCCCAAGCACTTGGGCCATCCTCCACTGCACTCCCGGGCCACAGCAGAGAGCTGGCCTGGAAGAGGGGCAACCGGGACAGAATCCGGTGCCCCGACTGGGACTAGAACCCGGGGTGCCGGCGCCGCAAGGCGGAGGATTAGCCTAGTGAGCCGCGGTGCCGGCTGTGTAGAAGCTTGCAGTCTGACTAGTTCCACTTGGTTATTTTTTTGTTTGCTGCTTGTGCTTTGGTGTCCCATCCAGAAAATCACTGCCCACCCCAACACCAGGAGTCCCCTCACAAATAACGCAATTCTGGTCTGCTCCTTCTAGTGCTGGGCACCATCCGTACATTCCAGAGCCCCTGAATTCAGCAGACACGTTGGTAAAGCCTTGCCTTAGCGCCAGCCCAGACAACTCTCCCACCTACAGGGCTCATGCCTTTGCAGGCTCCTCTTGTACAACCTTGGCATTTCTGGAAAATATCCACTCATTTTTACAGTTCTATCACCACCGTCACTCTCACCCACCATGCTGTGAATCCCAGTAAAGCTGAAATTTCATAGATCTTGTCAATACCCTATCTCAAGTTCCAGCACGATGGCTGATACACAGCAGGTGGCTGAGTGAATGTCTGTATATGACAGTTGAAGGCCACATCAAGGGAGTGGCCTCCCTTGCCAAGAAGGAGCCCCAACTGGGGCTCAATCATGGTGAGCTAACACTGCTTTGAATTCTAGATCACTGTTTGCTTTTCCAAACTCTGCCTGAGGTTTGCTTCGAATGTGACCAGTGCTGTCATCATCTTGCTTCTCAGTTTAAAGCCTTCTTTGGGAAGGATTTGGACACTGGTCATCTGTTACACTCCTGCATGTCACCACACTTGGAGGACAGGAACTTCCAAGGGAGGCATCCTCTCTACTGATCAGCTCTGAGTGTCTAGCTCAGGGTCACAGCTGAGGCTTTGAGGGAAGAACCTGGGCTTGTTTAGGCTTCTAATGCCCTAGGGACCCTGGTATTAGACCTGGCATGGTGCAGGGGCATAATAAAGTCTCTGGAATAAATGTAGGATGGAAAGTAACTCCTTTTGCCATTTTTCACTAGGGTAATTTTGATTCCATTAGTTATGCCAATTTCTGGATCCAGATTCCTTTGACAGTTGACAGTGGGACGGTGTGGCTCTATTTTGGCTACAAAGACTACCAGGGCTCAGTGATTATGGCAATGAACCAAGAAAATAGATCGGAAGAGCACACCATCAAAAGATCATACACAGGACACTCTGCTAAACAATTCATGAAAGCATATTTTCTTCAGACATGTGTGGGATATTTATGGAAGGTGTCTATGACACAGACAAGTCTCAGTCACTTTCAAAGAACTGGTATCATTCAGGCCACAGTCTATGAGCATAACACAATTAAGTCTGAAATCAAGAAAAAAAAAGATTTTATAAAAATCACATTTTTGTACAAAAAAGTATTTTTAAAGAACATTGGGTCAAAAAAATAAATACTAAAGTAGAAATTTACAATCCTTAGAATTGGAAGAGGATAAAAATGCTTGTAGGATGTGTTTGCTACAGTACAGAGAAAGACAATTACTGAAAAAAGAAGTCTGAAAATAAATGAGCTAAACATCCAATAGCAGAAATAAGACAAAGAAAAGCAGAAGGGTGGAAAGAAGACAGAAGATAAAAATCAGAAATGAATACAGTAGAATACAAATACTCAATAGAGAAGACCTAGAAATTCAGAAACAGAATTTTTTGAAAAACAGAAAAATATAACCCACTGTCTTAAAAGTGAAACAGAGGAAGTACAAATAGTGTATGTATGAAGCTACAGATGCAGGCAGACATCAGAGAACAAGATGGTATCATAAGCAGCGGTTTGCAAATTAACTGGGAAGTTGGATGGAAAGGAAAATTCCTAGATTGTGTGTCTTACTAAACCCATCTCACGACAAAACAGAAAATATGGATAATTCTGCACTCAGTAAAGAAAGTCAATCAGCAGTAAAATTATTTCTTCTTAAAAAAGCAATCTGAGTCCCAAGAAAGCAAATTTGACTACAAATTACAGAACAGATCATTTAATTTTATACACACTTTTTTTGGAAATAGAGAAAGAAGGCATAATGCCCTCACTCAATTCATGGAAATGTTTAACATTAATACCAAAATTTAAAATGTGAACCAACAGCAGAAACTGATTCAAACAGACCAATTTGACCTTTGAACAAAGGTGAAAAAATACTAGCAAATATAAACAGATTATAAAAGAAGAATACCTCTAAAGGAGGTATTAATATATAATATAGTATAAATAATATAGTATGTATATATATATAATACAGTATTCTTGGTTGGACTTTTTTTTTTTTTCCTTTATTACCTTGAATATATCATTCCATTCTCTTTTGGCCTGTAGGATTCTACTTAGAAGTCTGCTGTCAGTCTAACGAGTTTTCCTTTACATAGAACTTGATATTTTTCTCTCCTTGTCTTTATTTTTGACAATCTGACTATAATATGCCTTGGAGAAGGTCCTCTTCCGGTTCAGTCTTGCTGGGGGTCTTTTGAGCTTCCTGTGTGTGGATGTCTGCATCTATTTCAACACTCTGGCCATTTCCAACTATGATTTCATTAAATAGGGTCACTGGTCATATCCTAGGAAGCCTGTGTTCAGAACCACCTGAAATTACACCTAGGGGTTTAACCTTATAACTTTAATCTGATCATTTAATGTTTTCCATAGATGAAACCAAAATATTTCCCGTTATGTATATTACAGTTTTGTTTAAGAAGTTGCAACACTCGTGTTAAACTTTAATTGTGAAGGCAAAATCTCTGCTGTTAGACAATTTTACCATTAAAGTTATCTTTGAAGGAAAAAGAAAAGGTAATACACAACCAAGCTGGGTTTGTGCCAAGAATTCAAGTTAGTTTTCTTTTTAGAAAACTTACTAATGGGGTCTGGCACTGTGGTGTAGTGGGTAAAGCTGTTGCCTGCAGTGCTAGCATCCCAAATGGGCACTGGCTCAAGTCCTGGCTGCTCCACTTCTGATCTAGCTCTCTGCTATGGCCTGGGAAAGCAGAGGAAGATGGCCCACGTCCTTGGGCCCCTGCACCCACGTGGGTGACCCAGAGGAAGCTCCCGGCTCCTGGCTTTGGATCAGCTCAGCTCTGTTGCATCCATTTAGAGAGTAAACCGGTGAATGGAAGACCTCTCTCTCTCTCTCTCTCTCTCTCTCTCTCTCTCTCTCTGCAACTCTGCCTTTCAAATAAAGAAATAAATATTTAAAAAAACCAGAAAACTAATTAATGTAAGTCACCAAACTAAGGGAGAAGAGAGCCATCCATTTGTGTTAAAATCTACTGGAAATGGAAGAATAAAAAGGAACTTGTTCTGAAAAGGAGCATCCTAAACTCCCCCCAGTCCCTCCACACACACTGGTGAATTTTGAAGATCAGGAACTGCCCAAGGTTACTGGCAATGACTTGTACTATTCAGCCTTCCTGAAGGTTCTAGCCAGGGCAGTTAAACAGGAAAAAGAAATACAACTGATAAGGATCAGGAAGGACGAAGCTGGGTTTTTTCGGTGCTCAGTCATGTACCACATAGTATGCATGCTGCAGAACATGACAGATCACATATCTGATGATGAGCCCCTAAGATTATGATGGAGTTGAGAATTCCTGTCACCTGGTGATGTCACAGTGTGACACATCACATGTGTTTGTGGTGTTGCTGGCATAAGCAGACCTAAGGCACTGCCTGCTGGATCCAAGTATAAGGCATGCAATTACGTAGAGTACACAACACGTGCTAACAAACAGCCATGTTGCTGGTTTATGTGTTCACTTTACTAAGCTTAGTATCACTTTTAAAATGCATTCCTACTTAGAAAAAAATGTTTTTTCTGTGAATCAGAGGGCTGTGCTGTCCTGGCACAACACGTGGAGCTTATGATGTCTCTTGACTGCATAAAGGGGTCGTATGGAGTGATTGACCTGTACCACCTCGTTTTAGTTAAGTCAGTCTAAGATGGTTTGCACAGTGATGAAATCACCTGACAACCCCTGTCCTTAACAGTTCATGGCCAGATGTGTGGTTAAAAACAGCTTCTTAGGATGTTGCTGCTTCTTACATAGACACACAGTGAGTCCTGATTGTATCCCCAGTCAGATGTGGCCTGAAAGCTAAATGCAGTTGCTTTAAGGTTAGCATGGGCTGTCTCGGATGGAGGTGTGAGCGGGCAACAGGACTGCTTGGTCCAGAGGTTTTGAGGCAACTGTCCCCTGAGGGCGTAGAATTTCTCCAACTCAGCGAAACTCTTAGGTAGCTCTCCCTTAATCTAGGATAACAGGCCCCCTGGGTGTTGAGAAGTTAGAACTATTAGACCAAGGGTAGCTTTTCTGCAAGTTAAAGGGGCCACCCATTAGGGACAACATGTAAACCCATTGCTCAGAACAGTCCTGGTTTATGGCTACTGGTCCCAGGATCATTAAAGGTGCTGTTCATTCTCAAAAGCATGCCAGAAGGTTCCCTGATCAACTGTGTGATCTTCTTACACATGAGGAGTCTTCAAGAAGTTCACAGGGAATGCATATTATGAAAAAACTATGCACAGATTTTCAAAATATTTTGCATCCAAATAAACTTATTTTTAAATATGTCTATTCAACTTTTAGAATTTAATTAATATGGAGAACAGACTTCATATATACATATATGTATATAATACAGTTTGACTGATCTTCTGTATATAAAGAGAATCGAAAATGAATCTTGATGTGAATGGAAGGGGAGAGGGAGTGGGAAAGGGGAGGGTTGCGGGTAGGAGGGATGTTATGGGGGGGAAGCCATTGTAATCCATAAGCTGTACTTTGGAAATTTATATTCATTAAATAAAAGTTAAAAAAATACAGTTTGAAGAACCTAACGATACTTCTCATCTGCCATCCTCCTTCCTATTCTTTTAATTTTTGCAATAACATAGCTCCAATTTACTTTACATGCTTCTTCCTCCACTAAATAAAGAATTCAATAGTAAGCATAAAGACCACTGTTCCTCAGAATTATACACAGGGGCTATAAACAATAATCGTATCTCAAGATGTCAGTTTCACTCAGATTTTTTTTGTACTCCATGCCCATGGCTCATGAGCTTTCTGAAGTCCCATCATATCATCAAACGCTAGATTCAATATTTCAAGTCTCGGATAAATAAATCCCAGGGGAGCGAGTTCTGCTAGCCTGCGTCTCCTCTTTGTGGGTGTTCACTGCTGTCTGAAGCAACTGAGCCCGTTTCCCTTCTAATCTGCACTGCTCAGCCTCACGTCCAGAGGGGAAGAGCTCCAGGTGATGAAGGCAAAGTGGAGAAACGAGCAGTTTCAGAGTGAGATGGGGGGGGGGGGCATTTTGAGGACTCTGAGGATGGCAAGCTCCCCTTTCCCCAGGAATTCCAGATCAGGTTTTGACAGGCAGCACCCCCAGCACCCCCATGTCTCCTTCAGCCGAAGTCGGCAGCGTCTCCCAAAATAGTGGTCTCCTCTCCAGAACACAAGCTGACTCTTGGCAGAACAGTCTGGCTGCCACAGAAGTCACCATTTCACAAGTGCTAATCTGGGAGGCTCAGCGGGAGGGGAGGGGGGAGGGGAGGTGGGAGGGGAGGGGGAGGGGAGGGGGGAGTGGAGGTGGGAGGGGAGGGGGGAGTGGAGGGGAAGGGAGGGGAGCAGAGGACTCCAAGGTTGCCTTTCCTACCAGCATCTGAGGGGCTGGGGGAAGCTTCTCCATGCATCAGGGTGCTTTCCAAATTTCAAGGAAAAAATAAAATTAAAAAAATCTGATTTTGGTGCAAAAATTCATGCCTAATATTTTTTCAGAATATACTTGTGCCAGGAACTGTTTTTTTTTTTTAAATGATTTATTTTATTTATTTGAAAGGCAGTCTGACAGAAGGGGGGGGGAGGAGGGAGGGGGAGAGCCTGGGAGAGGGAGGGAGAGAGATTGAGAGATCTTCCATCCACTGGTTCACTCCTCAAATGTCTGCAATGGCCAGGGCTGAGTCAGGCTAAAACTAGAAACCTGAAGTCCAACCTCGTCTCCCACAGGAGTGCCAGGGGCCTAAATACTTGAGTAGAAGATGTTCCACTGCCTTCCCAGGCACATTACCAGGGAGCTGGATGGGAAGCCGAGCAGCCAGGGTTCAAACGGGTGCTCTGATACGGGGTGGCAGCGTCCCAAACAGCGGCTTAACTCGCTGTGTCACACTGCCAGTCCTTGCCATGAGCTTCCTGCAGACTTCTTAGATTCCTGGACTTTGAAAGATTTTTTTTATCAAAATAAACTTATCTTTGAATTACATTTTCCACATATGTTTGAAGTACCCTCAGATGAACTATGAGAGAAAGAAGATCTTGACTTCAGCAGGGTTTTGAGGTGGGTACCATAAAGTTCTAAACTGTATTTTAAAACACATCTCTACATAAAGGACTCATGGTTTTGTTTTATTCTTCAATTGAAATGATAAAGTCATATGGCAGAGTAACCTGTGACATGCAATAGAAAAAGGTTATCCACGCAATCATCTTGTGCTGTCTGCTGCATTCAATCATTGGACCACCTAATGAGATATGCCAAGATTGGCTTAATATTGTGCCTCGTTTTGAATGTCCCTCTAGACGCCTGCCTTGAGGTGCAGTGACTTCACACTGAAGACTCCTCATCTCCAACTCACTTCATAAGTTGAAAATTGTGTATTGTTTCAAAGGAAAGCTATTTCTTTTTCCCAGGTTAAAAAATAACATTGCAGTTTCTGCCATACAGAAAACCATAAAGAAAAAGACCATAATCCTATCATTTAGATAATCCTTCGTTTTGGTAGGAAAGAGGGTGATACCTGCACGTGGTTCATGCCATGGAGGTGCTATTAGGCCACCCAAATCCCATCTCCGCTTTGCCTGGAAGCAGAATTTCAGCCACGAGGCTGCCAGTGCCCCATAAGCTCAACTGGCAGGGTGATTACAGCCTTGACAATGGAGTGCAAGTACGTGGCACGTGCCTCTTTCAGGCCAGGGCCCTAGTACAGAATAGGGGGCTTCTCCATGCTTCTCTCTCCTTTTCAGAGGCTGACACATCACAGAGCAGTGTCATCGACAATTAAATGGTAAAGGTTCCCGGGCACTGGGCTGCCCAGGAATCCCTTGGAGTAGGTTTTCCCAAGCATGGGTTCTACCCAGTGGTTCCAATTTAACTGGTGTGCAATGTGGCTGGCCAACATCATGTCTTCAAAGCTCTACAGAGAATTCTAATATGCAGTGGAATCTGTGAAGTATTGCCCCAAGGTGATGGCAGAGTCCCGGGACCTTGGAGTCAGGGTGGATCAGGCCAAAGCGGAACACTCACCCTGGACGGTTCTCTGAAAAGATAAACACCTTTTTGTCCCCTAGATTACTATACTAATTCATGTAAGTCTAACAAAATCCCTCGTAGGTAAGTGCTACTACTGACATTATACAAAGATGAAGGTACAAGAGGCGGGATGACTTGGCTCATATCACACAGCCAATAATGATAGTCAGGATTTGTACCCAATTTCCAGTTCTTGAACCAGTTCTAAGTTAGTAGACATTTATATAGTTTCAGGTTTCTCTCAATCAATAGCAATATTTCAATAAGTATATCACTGTATTTACTTATATCTTCATCATTCTTTTCTAATTTGGTCATGTTTGGTGAAATTTTAGAATTGAAAAGTATCTGTAATTGCTCTCTGAAAGATTGCACTTGTTTATTAATATATAAAATATATGTATTTATTATTGTGCATCAGAATGTATGTTTCCTCATATATACACATCCATCCTAGGTATTAAACTTTAGTGTTTTGCTAATTTGATAGATGAAAAAGTATACAAGCAGGTTAAAAGATTATTAAGACTATGGGAGAGTTTAAATTATTAATAAACATTAGATGAGTATCCATATCTATTTATGTAAATGAAGAATATTCAAGAAGTTCATGGAAAAGGTATATTATGAAAGTGCTATGAGTGAAGGTCACAAAATGTTTGCCCAAAATTAAATTTCTTTTAACTTCATTTTCCATGATCTTTCTGAAGTATGTCACTGCATTCAACAACTATACATTTTTTTATGAAAGAATACACACATTTATAAAAACTAACCATGTCCTGAACCACAAATCAAGTCTCTAAACATTTCACAGGACTGGCGTTCTACAGAAGAGCTCTCTGATTTCTATTCAGTAAGGTTAAAAATCACTAAAACACACACAGCCAAGATATCTCTGTAAGTTTGAAAATTTTAGAAACATACCTCTAAATAACTCAGGAGTTACAGTAGAAAACACCCTAGAAATTAGAATGTGCTAGGAACTGAGTGATAACAAAAAATATGATACATAAAAACATATGGCTGCAGAAAAATGACAGCAAACATTTTCTCATTTCAACACATATAATAGACTTAAAGAGCTAAGTACCAAAATCCATGCCTGCCCCAAATGTGTCTTATAACTTGCTGTCGGCATGCTGGCTTGTGAGGCACCAAAGATTACACAAGCAAGCTGGCCGGCTCCCATGAACAAAGGCCATGGATTTCAAAGGGGCGCATGGTTCTGATGAGCCTTCCTTCTGGGTTTCTCCTGAAGACACACTTCCCTCTTGCCCCAAACAAATCTTTTTTTTTTTTTTTGGTTTATATATAACACCAAGTGGGAGTCCCCTGTCTTGCACCTAAGCCTTCCAGGTTCTGCACTCCCCTTCCTAACTCTGCTAAGTGGTGGGGATATGCCATCTAGTAGGTGCACAGTCAGCTGTACACGCGTGCTCTGGGGCCCATCTCCTCCTGGATTCCCAAGAGCCTTACACCTGGAGTTCACCTTCTTGGTTCATTCATCGATTTCTCCTCTACTGGATCACTACCAATGACTGTGCTTCAAGAAATTTGGGGAAAATGGAATTAAAAGCTAAATTTATTTTGGTGTAAAAGTTATATAGAAATAATATGGCTAGCTGGTGCCTCGGCTCACTAGGCTAATCCTCCGCCTTGCAGCGCCGGCACACCAGGTTCTAGTCCCGGTCAGGGCGCTGGATTCTGTCCCGGTTGCCCCTCTTCCAGGCCAGCTCTCTGCTGTGGCCAGGGAGTGCAGTGGAGGATGGCCCAAGTGCTTGGGCCCTGCACCCCATGGGAGACCAGGAGAAGTACCTGGCTCCTGGCTTCGGATCAGCGCGGTGGGCCGGCCGCAGCGCGCAGGCAATGGCGGCCATTGGAGGGTGAACCAATGGCAAAAGGAAGACCTTTCTCTCTGTCTCTGTCTCTCACTGTCCACTCTGCCTGTCAAAAAAAAAAAAAAAAAAAAGAAAGAAAGAAAAGAAATATGGCTAGGAGTTGACATACTTAAGTCAACTAGCAGTATCATCATGGAAAATATCGATTTATATGGATGGTAACATGCAGAGATGGAAATAACTCTATACAGGTTCCTGGGTGATCTGTCCCCATGCCTGGCATCTAATAAGCACCCTTTAAATATTGGCACTGGAATTGTTACCACCATCTCTTAGGCCTTGTTTCAAAGAATTTAGTGCATATTAGGAAGAGGAAAAGGTAGGTCTCATGTGGACCAAAGGAAAAGCCAACTAGGTCTCTGTGAGTAGAAATGAAGCCTGTGAGAGCCACACCTTGCTTGACTCAACAGATCCCACTCTCTCCTCTGCACAGGGAAAGCCCAATCAATAAAATCTACTGCTACTGCTCAACGAAAGCTCCCAGGGTTTTGGAGGGAGTGGCTCCTCTTGGCTTGTGACTGTCCCACAGACTAGAATACTCCACGGCACTGGAGATGAGCGCTAAACCCAGCCACTCGGATCATCAAGGCACTCTCAGGAAAGCTATTCCTGAATGTCCACTTAACAACGACACTGACCTTCCTGGGAACCACTGGGTCCACCCCCACCCAGATCACAGACTTGATTTACCCGGTCCTGGAGCACCAGTAGGTAACGAATGGCTACTTTTCTGAGCACCTGTTGAATAGATACTTGAGTCTGGTTCTCTTCCGGGAAAAGCAGAGCCAGAATCCTTCTTTGTTATTTGCAACTCTGAATTACCTCTGACAACTGGAAGAAAAAGATTATTTTTATTCTTGGCCTGGTTTTAACAATATTTTTTTTTCTGCGAGGCCATCATGTTTATTCATAAACGTTGTTTCCCTGATTGCTTAAGTAGTAAGTGTTAACTGTGGAAACTATAGAAAATCCAAAAAAATGTGGAAGTTGCCTGCAATAGAAAGGTCTCAGTTTTTTATCTGAACACACACACACATACGGCTTGTACACATCACATTTTTTTCATGCACAGTGTAGTAGAGAAAGACTCCAGCAGGAATATGTTAAGCACAAAGCTGGGGATGTGAAATGCTAAGAATACCTTAGAAAACACTTTGTAGTGTCAACACCCACTTGCTGTTACACGTAGCCTGTAGCCTTAACCAAATGTCAGGCTGCATCCACTACACAATGCTGGGTGTGCAGCATCTCCTCTGATTCCATTGAGCACATCTTAGGACTTCTACTTCATTAATCTTTTTTTTTTTTTAATTCAACCAGGAGATGAATGAGGAATCAGGCATACGGTTAAACTAGAGGTACAACCTTAAGGGGCTCACAGGCTTCCATTTATGTCCAGAGTTTCAATTAATAGATGAAAGCTCTCATTAAAAGCGTTGAAATCAACAATTCATCCAACTCAGTTTCACCCTAAGCAAAAAAATGTGGCCAACACCCTTTATGAATAGAAGTTAAGATGCCACAAAATTAAAGGAAAAACTGCACCTTGAGGAGGAGTTTTCTTTAACATACCAGGGTGGCCTTCATGGACCCTGGAGTGTGTATCTGTGTACATCAGAACCCCAGTGCCAGGCGCTCCCAGATTTCTCTGGGAAAAGGATAAGACCAAGCCCAGGCTAGGGCAAGGCGGTTCACGGCACAGGCCTGCCTGGGCTTATCTGACAATCTCCTTTTCCTCTTTCCTCCTCTACTTCCCAGAAACAATGAGCACCCCCGGGACTCTAAGTGTGACTCTCCTCCCACCATGAAGCCCTGGAGAGGTTGTGCACAAACTGGGGGAGCGGGGGTCTTCCTCCACCATGCCAAGGTCTATTTCTCCAAGAAACGAGAGCAGGGATGTAGCTTTGTCCCACCTGAAAGAATTACTGCAGGTCTGGGACGCCCAGTCTGGACTCTGAGGCTTCAATTCCACACTGTCTGAACCTCTGTGGACTCCAGCTGTGAGAGGTACGGCAGGAAAGAAAAATAAATGCCACCCTTCGAGACAGGGCGGACCAGGGGCCAACCACCACCGAGACCAGAGCCACCAGAGCCGCATGCCCCCGTAAGGTGTGACGATGTGAAACCAGGATCTCTACAACCCTTTCTGTGCCCAGAACACTTGCTTTGGGTTTCTGAACTGTCACCTTCTCATCGCTGTCCATGTGTTGTGGTTTTCCCCCCACCTGTTACTGTTGGGTGTTATCTCTTTTTCTCAGCTTCCCACATGGGAGGCAGGGTCCCTGACATGGACGCCAGCTCCAGAGTAACACCCAGGTGCCTCAGCTTGGAGAGACCAACATCAACACCCACCAGGTACCACTGATGGCTTCTGAGACCGCTGACCCAACAGTAGACACCAGGAAGAGGGAAGAGAGGACGCCCCTACAGATTTCAGAGGAAGCGAGGCCACACCTGTGCCTTGATTTTCAGCATCCATCCTTCAGAATCGTGAGACACACATTTCTGTTGTAGGGCACGTGACGTGTTATGGTATCCCTAGGGAATGATCACACAGGGTTCACGCGGCTGATCACAGGGCATGTGGAAGTCTGCGTGTCAACATCATTTCCTAAATACCAATTCACCAAGAACCCAGACGTGCCTCGTCTGGCCCTCCTAGAGATAACATGTCTCCAGCACACTCAATCTCTGCATTCCACCTGTGGCTTTGAACAAGGTGAAGAATGAAATCACAGGGTGAGGACGCCTTTCTCAAGTCAACACAAGCTCATTCTTGTTGCTTTTCACAAACAAAGTCAACAGATTCCTTTAGGAGGCTGTAGAAGGGCTGTTAAGGAAGGCAAGGGAGCAAGCACTGAGCTCTAGGAAGCCAGCCTGACCCAGGCATCTGACCCAGGCACCACAGGACAAAGTCAGCCTGACCCAGGCATCTGACCCAGGCACCACAGGAGACATGTGATTGGAGACTGGCTTTACTTGTCCTGCTATATAGTAAGGTTTTGCAACCTTTGTTCTTCATGATTCCCGCCCCCCCCCCCCGCCCCGCAGGGGGCCTTTTTGGACTTAATTTTCCTTAATTGCACCTTCCATGCAATTTCACTGCTTTAGTTACACTGTCCACCTGCAAGTACTACAGTGCAAGGCTACTTTGAAAGGTTCTTGAAAAAAATGCAAGATGTTTGTCCTGATATCAAAATTTTGAAACCCATATAATTTCTTTTTTATAAAAAGAATTATTTTTCTTTATTTGAAAGACAGATTTATAGGGAGAAGTAGAGCAACAGTGAGAGTCGTCTTCCATTCCCCTAGTTCATTCCCCAAATGACTGCAATGGGCAGAGCTGAGCTGATCTGAAGCCAGGAGCCAGGAGCTTCCTCTGGGCCTCCCATGCGGGTACAGGGGCCCAAGGACCTGGGCCATCCCCCACTGCTTTCCCAGGCCATAGCAGAGAGCTGGATTGGAAGAAGAGCAGCCGGGACTAGAACCAGCACTCATATGGGATGCCGGCACTGCAGCTGGCAGCTTTAACCTGCTGTGCCACAGCGCCAGTCCTTGGTTTCTTTCATGAAACAAATATTTCATGAACTTTCTGAAGATTTTCCAGGTACATGAATTTCAAAGTTTTGCATCTTTCTCCAGACATTCTGAGGTAGCCGTCTAGCTCTAGTCCCCTACCTTAGCAGTTAATCCAGGATCAGGTACTTTGTTTAGCTCTCAATCCAAGCATTTCCTCACTTTTTTTTTTTAAAAAAGATTTTATTTATTTATTTGATAGGTAGAGTTACAGACACTGAGAGAGAGAGACAGAGAGAAAGGTCTTCCTTCCATCGGTTCACTCCCCTAATGGCCGCTACGGCCAGCGTGCTGCGCCGATCTGAAGCCAGGAGCCAGGTGCTTCTTCCTGGTCTCCCATGCAGGGCCTAAGCACTTGGCCATCCTTCACTGCCCTCCCGGGCCACAGCAGAGAGCTAGACTGAAAGAGGAGCAACCAGGACTAGAACCCGGCGCCCATATGGGATGCTGGTGCCACAGGCGGAGGATTAACCTAGTACACCATGGCGCTGGCCCCTCCCTCACATTTTTATCTTTTGTCCTCTTCATGACACACCACATTTTGAAAGCTTCAAGCCACATATTCTGTATAACATCCCCCACTGTGTACTTGTATTGGGTGAGGTTGGATTTACTCTGAAATTTGGACAGATAGATTGTCTCTCACAGTACATAGCTGAAACTGCACACCAACTTCTCTTAAATCTTATTCCATCCAATTCTCAATCTAATCCAGGAAAGTGATCGCTTTACAGATTTTCTACAGCATTGCATGGCATGGGATTGTTCAAGCACAGAATACCTTTTTCTGACTTGATGCATCATGGTGTATAAAGACATGTCAAGAGCTAATTATCTAGCATAAATTAAATGAAAAAAATTGCACAAGGTGCAAGCAATACAAAAAACTAAATTGTCATGATTATTTCAAGAGCAGACACCTGTTACACAAGGCCAAATTTATAAGTGAATAGGCAATTACAATTACTCTTTCCCTGGTGCCTGGAAAGTATATGTGATACTATTTTTAAGACACTTCTTGATTGTAGGGACATTAAAATGTGCAAGCGCAGGCTCCTTATTAAAATCAATAGGATCCAAAGTTAACCTTACCTGATCCTTAGTCAAGATTATGGTGCTCAGGGATTCCGAATAGGTCCCCTACCCATTACACATACTCTAGAACATATGTTTTTTTAAATAAATTTGTTACACTTTTGGTTTAGTATAATTTTTGCACTAAATAATGCTGTAAAATCTCATTGTGTTGTCTGCTGATTTCAACAAAAAGTGGGGCTCTAAAAATGCACGATAGGCTGGCGCCGCGGCTCACTAGGCTAATCCTCCGCCTGCGGCACCGGCGTACCGGGTTCTAGTCCTGGTCGGGGCGCTGGATTCTGTCCTGGTTGCCCCTCTTCCAGTCCAGCTCTCTGCTGTGGCCAGGGAAGGCAGTGGAGGATGGCCCAAGTGCTTGGGCCCTGCACCCCATGGGAGAACAGGAGAAGCACCTGGCTCCGGATCAGCGCGGTGCGCCGGCCGCAGCGGCCATTGGAGGGTGAACCAAGGGGAAAGGAAGACCTTTCTCTCTGTCTCTCTCTCTCTCTCTCACTGTCCACTCTGTCAAAAAAAAAAAAAAAAAAAAAAAGAAAGAAAATTTAAAAAAATGCATGATAAAGGGCCAGCCCTGTGGCATAGTGGGTCAAGCCACCGCCTGCAGTGCCAGCATCTCATACGGGTGCTGGTTCAAGTCCCAGCTGCTTCTCTTCCAAACCAGCTCCCTGAAAATGTGGATGGCAAAGCAGCGGCAGAAGGCCCAAGTGTTTGGACCTCCGCACCCATGTGGGAGACCCGGATAGAAGCTCCTGGCTCCAGGCTTCGGATCAGCTCTGGTTATTGTGGCCACTTGGGGAGTGAATCAGTGGATGGAACTTCTTTTTCTCTGGTACTCCCTCTCCCTCTAACTGTGCCTTTAAAATAAATAAGTCTTTAAGCAAAACAAAACAAAACAAAACAAAGCATGATAAAGTCAAACTATTAATCAAAGATATCAACAGCATCAATATGTATGCCTTGTTGAATACCTATGAAAGCACATTCAATATTTTGTATTTTGTTTAATACAAAAATATCTAGTAGCCTAAATCCTTAATGTTTCCCAAGGGTCCTCTAAAATATCCCAGTGTAACTATGCACACAGCCTTATTCACAAAATAGTTGTGAACAGAGCATAGAATTTTGTTGGTGCTTTTCCCTAGGAAGAAGAGAGAAAACAGGAACAGTTCTGAGATTATGCAGAAGCTATCTACAAGGCAAAGTGGCAGAGTCCTCTCAGCTCATGGTTATCATTTGCAAAGAGGCATTTAGTCAGAAAACATCTGGTTAAACATCACAAAGGTGCCACCGAGAACTCAGTTTCCCGGCAAGATGGTCGGAACACACGGTCCTCCAAAGCAGGAGTCACCCCGAGGAGCAACGCTAACGATGCCTGGTAAAATGAAGACAGCGGCTCCGGTTCGATGGCCGACAGCTCTGAAGCCCCAACCCCCTCTCCTCCTCCACTTTCAGTCCTGTAACTGGGCAAGGTGGCTCCAAGGTCCACATACTTAGCTCATGCATGTCCATGCCAGTGCAAGCACCTTCACCCAGCTACGGGTGCTTGGCCCAGCAGTTAACTGGCCACTTGGGATTCCTGCACCCCGGATTGAGGTTCCCGGATTCAACTCCCAGCTCTACTTCTGACCCAGTTTCCTAACGCACATTCTGGAAGGAAGGTGATGGCTCAAGTACTTGAGTCTCTGCCACCCCACCCCACCCACCTGGGAGACCCAGACAGAGCTTCAGGCTCCTGGCTTCAGTCCAGGGGAGCCCTGGCTGTTGCAGGCATTTGGGGCATGAACCAACAGACAGAAGTGCTCTCTCTCACTCTCCCTCTCCCTCTCGTGTGTTGCTCTCTCTCATTCTGCCTCTGTCTCTTTGTTGCTCTCTCTCTCTTTCTGCCTTTCAAATGAGCTTTAAAAAAGAACCCTTATCCAGTTCCTCTCCCTATGGATCTAGGCATCTTTCTCTGCTTTGCTTGCCCCCTATCCTGGCGGGAACTTCCTCCTCCTCCTCCCCAAAACTCCCATCATGTGAGTAGGGTATCTTTTCATATCCTCATGGTGGCATGAACTCACGAGTCTCCACACCCAAACGAGTTCTGCATGGGGTCCTGACCCAGCCCACCAATGGGTAACCACTGAACACCCGCCTCAGACCAGCCAGGGCAAAGCACACATGGGCTTTGAGAGACTCTGAGAATCTTTCAGCACAGCAGGATTACAAGGATGGAGGCAGGAGAATAAGACAAACTCAAGATCCATGCTTGAAAGAACAGGGCATGGAGGAGAATGGCAGGAGGGAGGGGAAAGCGTACATGGCAAACTTCCCAGAAACTCTTAGGCCATTAGAAACAACCCAAAGCTGCATTAACAGGCAAACAGATAACGTGGAGTATAGTCATGTGGCGGATAGCACACAGCAGTGCAGCTGGCTGTATCAGTTAGAACGAGCAGGCCTTAATGTATTAGCATCCAACTCTCAGCTGGCTTAAAACCACAAGAGATCACGGTTCTTCGCCTAGGACATGTGCAGCCTGGGTTGGCAGGAGGCTCTATTCCACAGAGTCACCCAGAAGCCCAGGCCAGCGGGGAGTTTGCCATCTTACTGCTACACGATCTGAACACAAGGCCTTCAACGCTACTGCTGGGGGTGGGGGGTGGGGGGAGAGAAGTACGCTGGGGATGTGGCTTGACCATGATAAGCATATGACACTTCTGCTCAAAGTCACCACCCAGAACCAATTCCACGGCTCCAAGTCACCTGCAAAGGAGGCTGGGAAATGCCAGGAGACATGGAATAGTCAGTGAGCATGATAGCTACTGCATAAATGAACTCTGCTGTGCCAACTTTTGCCAACTTACGGCAAAGCTGAGCAAAGATTCAAGTTGCAGAATAACATACACTTATAATTCCAAATGTAGAAAGTTAACAGACAAGCTGATTACTGTGCATTGCTTAAGGATTTGCATGTTCAGAATGCAAGTATGGAGAACAGCATGGGGAATATTTTAATTAATAACCTTGATAAAGGATTCATACATTGCTATATCATTCTTAATTCTCTTTATATAACCTTACAAGTAAAATAGTAAATTAAAACCAGTCTACATTAGGTATTCATGTTGCTAAGCTAAATATTAGTTTTGTAATATTAATAGCTTGACAATTAAACACTTATTTGAGCAGAAAAAAAAAAGGTGAAACGCTGGGACAGGGATCTGGTGTAGTGATTGGGGTATTGCTTGCAATGCCTGCAGCCCACACTGGGTGTCTGGGTTTGAGTCCTGACTTTGGCTTCCTGCTAATGTTAACCCTGGGAGGCAGCAGGTGACGGCTCACATAGTGGAGTCTCTGTTACCCACATGGGAGACTTGGATTGAATTCTGGGCTCCCAGCTTTGGTCTGGCCCAGCTCCAGCTGTTGCAAGCATTTGAGTGAGTGAACCAGTATATATCTCTCTCTCCTTCCTACCCCCTTCAAATAAATAAAAAAAAAATTTGAAGCTTATTTTATGCTTAACTGACTTTAAATTGTACATATTTGTAGAGTACCGTGTGATATATCAATACATCTGTACGCTGTATTTAATCTCCAATCAGGGTAAACGTATCCATCTCCACAGAAATTCACCATTCCTTTATGGTGAAAACACTCCAAAGCCTTACTTCTTCTTCTTTTTTAAAAGATTTATTTATTTGTAAGTCAGAGTTACACAGAGAGAGAAGAAGCAGAGAGAGAGAGAGACAGACAGAGGTCTTCCATCCGATGGTTCACTCCCCAATTGGCTGCAATGGCCGGAGCTGTGCTGATCTGAAGCCAGGAGTCAGGAGCTTTTTCTGGGTCTCCCACATGGGTGCAGGGGCCCAAGGACTTGGGCCATCTTCTACTGCTTTCCCAGGCCATAGCAGAGAGCTGGATCAGAAAAGGAGCAGACAAGACTTGAACTAGAGCCCACATAGAATGCCGATGGCGCAGGCAGAGGCTTGACCTTGTACACCACAGCACGGGCCCCCTTCTCAGTATTTTTGAAGAGAAATGTACATGATCATTATCTGCTGTCACCCTACCATGCAACAGAACATCAGGATCCTTAATGTTTCTATCTAAGTATAACTTAGAACCCACTCATCAATCTCTTCCCACCCTCTCTCCCCTAGTCTCCCTATACCACCATTGTACTTTAAACTTCCATGAGATCAACTGGTTCAGTTTTCACATGAGTGAGATCATGCAGCACTTGTCTTTCTGTGTATTTCACTTAACACAGTGACCTCCAGTGACATGCATGTTTTTGCAAATTGAGTAGTATTCCACTGTGTATGTGAGCCATATTTTCCTTACCATTCATCAAAGGACGGACACTTGGGTTGGTTCCATGTCTTGGCTATTGTGAATAGCGCTGCAGTAAACATGGGAGTGCAAATGCCTCTGACAGCGTCCGTTCCTTTCCAATGGATATACAAGCCCAACAGACAGACCACTGGATCATACAGTATTTCTATTCATTTTTTTGAGGAAGTTCTGTGCCATTTTTCCACAATAGCTGTACTAAATGACATTCCTGCCAATTCTTTTTTCTCCATATTCTCGTCAGAATTAGTTATCTTTTGTCTTTTTGATAACAGCTGATCTCACAGAAGTGAGATGATGTCTCACTGAGGTTTTGATTTGCATTTCCCTGATGATTAGTTATAGTGAATGTTTTTTTTTTTCATGAAGTTGTTGGCTGTTAAGGTGTCTTCGTTTGAGAAATGTTTGTTTAGACCTACTGCCAATTCTTAATTGGACTCTTTTCTTGCTATTAGATTATTGAAGTTCCTTATGTATTCTGGTTATTAATTCCTCATCAGATCTATAACTTGCCAATATTTTATCTTATTCTGTGGGTTTTTTCTTTGCACTGTTGGTTCTTTCGTTTGCTGTGCAAACTCTTTGGTTTGAAGAAATACCGTTTGTCCATTTTTATTTTTGTTTCCTGGGGCTTAAGGGTCTGTTTAAAAAGAAATCCTTGCCCACTTCAATGTCCTGAAGCATCTCCTCTATGTCTCATTCCAGCAGTTTCACGATTTATGTCCTTAACACACTTTGAGTTGATTTTTTTTGTATCTGGTGAGTGATAGGCATTTAGTTTCATTCTTTTGCATGCAGATGTCCAGTTACCCCAGTATCACTTACTGAAAAGACTTTTTTCCAATGCATATTCTTAGCTTCTGCATCCAAGACCAGTTGGTTGTCAATGTGTGGATTTACTTCCAAGATCTCTCTTCTGTTTCATTGTTTTATGTGTCTGTTTTTATGCCAGTATTACTACATTTTGTAAAATATTTTAACGTAAAGTAAGGCCAGCGCCATGGCTCACTTGGTTAATCCTCTGCCTGCGGTGCCGGCATCCCATATGGGCACCGGGTTCGAGTCCTGGTTGCGCCTCTTCCAGTCTGCTGTGGCCTGGGAAGGCAGTGGAGGATGGCCCAAGTGCTTGGTCTCCTGTACTCGAATGGGAGACCAGAAAGAAGCACCTAGCTCCTGGCTTCAGATCGGCACAGCGCCAGCCGCAGCGGCCTTTTGGGGAGCGAACCAATGGAAGGAAGACCTTTCTCTCTGTCTCTCTGTCTATAACTCTACCTGTCAAATAAATAAAAATAAATAATTAAAGTCAAGTAGTATATGCGTCTTGCTTTATTCTTTTATTTCAAGGTTGCTTTGGCTCTTTGGAGTTTTTTGTTGCTTCATAAAAGTATTAGTAGTGTTCTTTCTAATTCTGTGGGAAATGTCATGGTATTTTGGTAGAGATAGCATTACATATATAAATTGCTTTGGGTAGCATGGAAATTTTTACAATATTGATTCCTCCAATCCATAAACACAAAATAAAATCTTTTCATTTCTTTGTGTCTTGAGTTTCTTTCATCCATGTTTTATAGTTTTCATTGTAGAAATCTTCCTATTTTTGGTTAAATTTAGTGGTCAGTTTTTGTTTTGTTTGGGTTTTCTGGCTATTGGAAATGGTATTGCTTCCTTGATTTCCTTTTCAGATAATCTACTCTCTGGTGTATAATAAAACTACTCATTTTGTATACTGACTTGGTATCCTGCAACTTTGCTGAATTTATTTATTTGAATCATTTTGTCGTGGAGTCTTTGGGGTTTTCTCAATACAAGATTACGTCATTTGACTCATCCCTTCCAATTTGGATGCCATTTATTTCTTTCTTTTGCCTAACTGCTGTGGCTAGTACTTTTTTTTAAGATTTATTTATTTATTTGATAGAGTCAGAGTGGAGAGTGGAGAGTCAAGAGGGAGAGGGGGAGGGGAAGGGGGAGGGGGAGGGGGGGAGAGGGAGGTGTGCCTTCCATCTGCTGGTTCACTCCCCAAATGGCTGCAATAGCCGGAGCTGAGCCAATCCAAAGCCAGGAGCCAGGAGCTTCTTCTGGGTCTCCCACATGGGCACAAGTGCCCAAGCACTTGGGCCATCTTCTACTGCTTTCCCAGGCCATAGCAGAGAGCTTCATTGCAAGTGGAGCAGCTGGGACTCAAACTGGTGCCCATAAGAGACGCCAGCACTGGAGGTGGCAGCTTTACCTGCTAGTCACAGTGCCAGCGCCAGCCCCAGCTAGTGCTTCTAATACTATGTAAATGAAAACGATCCAATTGGACAAACATGTCCTACTCCAGATCTTAGGAAACCTTCAGCTTTTCTCTATCCAGTATGACGCTACCTGCTGGCTTGTTACATGTGGCTTTTATGTTCAGGCACGTTCCTTCTAAACCTAATTTGTTCACAGTCTTCACCATGAATCATTTTGAATTTTATCAAATGCCTTTTCTGCATCTATTGAGATGATGATACGATTTTTGTCATTCATTTTGTTGATCCTGTGTATCATGTGCATTTATTTTTGTATGTTAATACCGTCCTTGCATCCCTGCCTTGAATCCTACTCAATGATGGTGAATAATATTTTTAATGGGCTCTCAGATTTCACTTGTTAATGTTTTGTTGAGGACTTTTACATCTATGTTCATCAAGAATATTGCCCTGTAGCTTTTTTTGTTTTTGTTATGTACTTGCCTGGTTTTTGGTATCAAGAGAATGCTAGTCTTGTAGAGTGAATTTGGAAGAATTCCCTCAGTTTCTATTTTTTGGAATGATTTAAGAAGGACTAGTGTTAATTCTTCTTTAAATATATTGTAGAGTTCAGCAGTGAAGCCATCTTGTCCTGGGCTTTTCTTTGATGGGAAATATTTTATTACCGATTCAAAACCACTTAATTAATGGTCTGTTTAGGCATTCTATTTCTTCATGATTCAATCTTTGTAAGGCAATGTATGGACAGGAATTTGTTCATTTCTTCTAGGTTATCAAATTTGTTGCCAAGTAATTGTTCATAATAATCTCTAACAATCCCTTGTATTTTTATGGTATAAGTCGCAATCTCTCCCTTTTCATCTCTGAGTTTTATTTGGATCTTCTTTTTTTTCTTTTGCAGAGAAATGTTTGTCAATTTCATCTGCTTTTGCAAAGAACCATTTCCTTTCTCATTAAGTTTTTTTAAATTTTAGTATCTATTTCATTTATTTCTTTTCCATGCTTTATTTCTTTATCTCTACTAATTCTGCATTGCCTTGTTCTTGTTTTTATAGTTTCTTGAGGTACAATGATAAGTTGCTATTTGGAATCTTTCTGTAGGTATTGACTGCCATAAACTTTCCACGTAGTACTGCTTTTCCTGTATCCTAAAGATGTTGTATGCTGTGTTTTCATTTTCATTATTTTCAAGACATTTTTCTAATTCCTTCTTGTGGTCAGAAAGATATTCACTCTTATTTTTATTTTTTAAAATTTGTTAAGAGAGACTTGCTTTGTGACCTACAACATGGTCTACCCAGGAGACTCTTCCATACACTGCTGAAAAGAATGTGTATTCTCTAAAATTGGAATGATACAGAGAAGATTAGCATGGCCCCTGTAAAAGGATGACACACAAATTCGTGAAGCGTTTCATATTTTTTAATACTTTTTGTTGAATACTGTAATCAATACACAGTTATTCTTAAGTGCTGAAACTTAACTGAAAAGTGATCACTGTCAAATATAAGAGTGGGAATAAGAGAGGGAAGAGATGTGCAATTTGGGACATGCTCAAGCTGACTTGCCCCAAACGGTAGAGTTAGAAACATACCAGGGGATTCCAATTCAATCCCATCAAGGTGGCAAGTACCAATGCCATCTCACTAGTCCAGGTGATCAATTTCAGTTCACAATTGATCATAATGATAGGACTAAGAGTCAAAGGGATCACATAAACAAGACTAGTGTCTGCAAATACTAACTGATAGAATCAAAAAGGGAGAGAACTATCCAACATGGGAAGCGGGATACACAGCAGACTTGTAGAATGGCAGATGTCCTGAACAGCACTCTGGCCTCAGAATCAGCCCTTAAGGCATGTGTATCCGGCTGAAAAGCCCATGAGAGTATTTCAAGCATGGAAAGCCAAGACACTCTGGCAAAAACAAAAACAAAAACAAAAATACCTAAATGAAAGATCTCCGCGAGTGAGATCCCAGTGGAAAGAACAGGTCATCAAAGGAGGTACCTTTCTCTGAAGGGAGGAGAGAACTTCCACTTTGACTACGACCTTGTCTAAATATGATCAGAATCGGTGAACTCAAAAGGCTTCCATAGCCTTGGCAACCCATGACAAGAGCCTAGGGTGATTACTGTCCCCATAAACAAGAGTGTCAATTTGTTAAGTCAACAATAGGAGTCACTGTGCACTTACTCCTCATGTAGGATATCTGTCCTTAATGTGCTGTACTTTGTGATTTAATGCTATAACTAGTACTCAAACAGTATTTTTCACTTTGTGTTTCTATGTGGGTGCAAATTGTTGAAATCTTTACTTAATATATGCTAAACTGATCTTCTGTATATAAAGATAATTGAAAATGAATCTTGATGTGAATGGAATGGGAGAGGGAGCGGGAGATGGGAGGGTTGCGGGTGGGAGGGAAATTATGGGGGGGAAGCCACTGTAATCCCTAAGCTGTACTTTGGAAATTTATATTCATTAAATAAAAGTTAAAAAAATCAAAAAAATGAATAAACTACTATAAAACAAAGAAACAAAAAGAATGTGTATTCTGCAGATATTGGATAGAATGTTCTGCAGCTGACATTAACTCTGCTATTTCTTTGTGGTTTTTGTCTGGATGATCTTCCCATTTCTCAAAGTGGAAAACTAAAGTTTCCTATGACTATTACATTGAATTTTCTCTCTTTCAATCTGTTGATGTTTATGTATTTGGGTGCTGCAATATTAGGAATATGTATCTTTACAATTATTTCCTCTTGCTGAACTGAATGCTTTATCATTATATAAAGATCTCCTTTTCTGTTTCTTACTGATTGTGATGTAAAATCTGTTTTATCTGATATATGTATGGCTACTCCTGTATTTTTTTGGTTTCCATTTGCATGGGTATCTTATTCCACCCTTTCACTTTCAGTCTGTGTCCTTAAAAATGGAGTCCTTTATTTTCTTTTCTTTTTTTTTTTTTTTTTTTTGACAGGCAGAGTGGACAGTGAGAGAGAGAGACAGAGAGAAAGGTCTTCCTTTGCCATTGGTTCACCCTCCAATGGCCGCCGTGGCCGGCGCACCGCACCGATCCGATGGCAGGAGCCAGGAGCCAGGTGCTTTTCCTGGTCTCCCATGGGCTGCAGGGCCCAAGCACCTGGGCCAGCCTCCACTACACTCCCGGGCCACAGCAGAGGGCTGGCCTGGAAGAGGGGCAACCGGGACAGAATCCGGCGCCCCGACCGGGACTAGAACCCGGTGTGCCGGCGCCACAAGGCGGAGGATTAGCCTAGTGAGCCGCGGCGCCGGCCAAGTCCTTTATTTTCTCATACTGTGTTTCTAAAGAAATTTTAATCATTTCAGTTTATTTCCAATTCAGGATCATTTTTTTTTCCAATTTTTATTTACCTGGTTCTCTTATAACAGTTTTTTTATTTATATAAGATGTCAGGATCAATTTTAATCCTCATTCCATCAAACGCAATTTGTGAAAACTCATGAACACCCAACGAACCTAAAATGCTCAGCAACTTCCTTGGCTGTCGGGTGCGTGGTCCTCCTCTCAACACAGGCCTACCTTACTTCATGCTTATTTACTTTATGCCTGTTCATGTAAGCATGTGTGCAAACTGTGGAAAACTTGGACACTAAATGGAAAACAGAAGAACAAAAAAACACGCCACAAGCCTATCTCCCCCAAAATGTTCACTGTTAACGGCAATGATTTTGTGTTTCCTTTCAGTTTTTTGTCTGTTTTACTTATTACATGGTGATTGCGCTGTATGTAAGTTTTTTTTTTTACTTTACATTCTTCATCTTTCACTTTAATGTAACAGTTTACCCAAGCCAATAAAAAATGCAGGTTTTTTAATGACATCATCACATTTTGTCAAACTGAACGTCCTAATTCTACCACTTAGATTACTTATATCTTTTATGCTACAAATAATTCAGCACTATTCTTTTTTTTTTTTTTTTTACAATTTTTGAAATATTCTGTTTTGTCATTAGTTACAAGTTTTCAAAAGTTAAATTACTGGGTAGAAGTTCTTAGATATGCTATAGATTCCTGATACATGCTGGTAAAAGGTTATGCCCATTTAGACTTGACTAAAAATGAAAATGCTTTTTTCAGTGTAGCTTTGTCAAAAATGGGTAAAAACATTATTTAAAAAATCAATAATCTAATGAGAAACAATCTACTTGAAGCATTACTCTCTATTCCCCTGATTTCTAGTGAGGTTCAACATTTCCCCTTGGAGCTAGTAACTTGTGAGTGTCCTTAGGCCTCAGTGAACATCAATCAATACTGCATCTTCCATGGTCCAAGTCCTTGGGCCCCTGCACCCGGGTGGCTCCTGGCTTCAGATCGGAGCAGCTCTCGCCGTTGCAGCCTTTGGGGAGTGAACCAACGGACAGAAGACCTTTCTGTCTCTCCCTCCCACTGTCTGTAACTCTACCTCTCAAATAAATAAATAAAATCTTTAAAAAATATATTGCATCTTCTTCAGGGGTATTACAAATACATCGGGGTAACAGCAAAATCCATGGTAGAGATTATGCCGAAAGGGCGTATGCTAGTGCACGAATTATGTGGGCTGTGTGAATGCCAAGTAACCAGTGATCAGAGAGAAATGAAGGATAGTCCCTTCCAAGGGGGAAGAGGGAAATGAAGCCATATGTTTTCTCAGAAAAACCAAAGCAAATGCCACAGGCATAATGAGGAGATGTGTTTTGATGTCAGTTCCAAGGATGATTTTTTTTCCTTTTATTCCCTGAAAACAATCTACCAAATTGGTGTGTGTTAAGGGTAATGATACAAATAACAAAAATCAGAAAGAACAATTTTTGTTAAGAAGCAAAGAGCTAGAAAGCCAATTTGTTCCTAAAGTAAGGAGGAACATCACTCTAGAATCAAGTCACATCAAAACGATAATGGCTAATTGCTATGGGCTGGGCTCGCTCTGTAAGTTTTGTTTCCTGCAGAAGGCTACATAATGCAACTAACTATATATATATATATTATTTACAATGCTTCAATGAATTTATACAATAAATTTCAAGAAGATAAATTTATGATCTTAAAATGACAAAGGACTTGGTTTGGTAATACTCCATTTATTACATGACTTCCAAAATAAGTAATCCATCACTCATTCTGCAACTCCAGAAGCAATCAGCCCTGGACACTGGACACTCAACAAACCAATTGATGTCTCTGGGCTACCTTTCTTTTTGTAGCCCAGAGACTGATTCCTTGGAAATCTCAAAGACACTTAGTATCCGACACCGTAACTAGTTCTATGGGACAATGCTAGGGCTTGTGTGAAAACTCTAAAGGAGTAAACAGGGCAGGGAAGGAGAGAGGAGCAAAGGAGGAGGGGGTGGGGGAGCTCCTGAAAGCCAGCCTCAGTCTTGCTCGAAGTAACACAAAGTAACACAGGCATACAGAAGGATACATATCAAATAGGTATCATACAGGGCAAATACGAATCATAATGCACTCTATGCAAACGCTAAGACATCAGTGTCCAGTACTGAACATATTAAAAAAAATACATTGCCTGTCACGCAGGCAAGAAATGAAACACCACACTAGGCACCTCCTTCAACGGGGGACCATCATTCCCCCCCCCTTACACAACACTGACTCCTTGGTATTTTTGACTCCTCCATTTTTGTCCTCTATGAAGTTTCCTCCAAGCCCCAGAGTTGGTCACTCCTTGCCCAGTGTCCTCACAGCCAATGGACAAAGCGGTCAGGATACATATCACCAACACTGAGACCAACAGTTACATAGTCTATCGTCCACCTAAGTTTCTGGGGTTTTAACAATCTGCCTAATTCACCATAATATTTCCTGCAAATAACAATTTTTAAAATTGTTACTTCCCTTCTTTCTCTCTCTCTCTCTCTCTCTCTCAAACTTTCCTTCCTGTCTTTTTGTTCCTCCTTTAATTTTTGCAATAATACATTTTCAATTTACTTTATAATTACAGGCTTAATGTGTCACTAACCATCATGTTCAACAAGTAAAAAAAACACCACTATTCCACAGGAATATAGATAAAGGCTATAAACAATAATTAAATGATAAGATGTCACTTTCATTCTTATACTTTTTTGTATTCTATATTAACTATCACATATCAGAGAAAAATATGTTATTTGTCTTTTGGGCATTGGCTTATTTCACTAAGTATAAGGGTCTCTGGAAATACCACACACAGAAACAGAGAAAGATAGTTAGCATCATCAAAGAATATAAATGTGAAGGCAGAAAACTTCCTATAACAGTACAAAGGAGATCCAAAATAATAGGAATATTTACAGAAAAATGGAAAGACCAAGTCATTACTTACCAATAATAACTTTAAATGTAGATGAACTAAATTCTCTTGTTGAAAGATACAGACAAGTTGAATGGATTGAAAAACAAAACCCATAAAATGCTGCCTGCAAGAAATACACCTCACCAACAAAGATACACAGACTGAAAGTGAAAGGATGGAAGAAGGATATTTCATGCCAATGGAATATCAAAAGCAAGCAGGAACAGCTATACCAGACAAAATAGACTTTTAATACAAAGACTGTTAAAAGAGATCATTATATAATGATTAACAGATCAACTCAACAGGAAGATGTGACTATCGTAAATGTATGGGCACACAATGCTAGAGCACCAACTATGAAAAACAAGTATTAGTGGATCTGAAGGGAGACATATGTTCCAATACAGTAATCATGGGAGACTTCAATACCCCATGTTCATCAGCAGACAGATCAACAAGGCAAAAAGTCAACAAAGAAACAACTCAGTTCTACATCATCAACCAAGAGGATCTAATTGGTATCTACAAAACATCTCGGCCGGCGCCGTGGCTCACTAGGCTAATCCTCCGCCTAGCGGCGCCGGCACACCGGGTTCTAGTCCCGGTCGGGGCTCCGGATTCTGTCCCGGTTGCCCCTCTTCCAGGCCAGCCCTCTGCTGTGGCCCGGGAGTGCAGTGGAGGATGGCCCAGGTGCTTGGGCCCTGCACCCCATGGGAGACCAGGAAAAGCACCTGGCTCCTGGCTCCTGCCATCGGATCAGCGCGGTGCGCTGGCCGCAGCGCGCCGGCCGCGGCGGCCATTGGAGGGTGAACCAACGGCAAAAAGGAAGACCTTTCTCTCTGTCTCTCTCTCTCTCACTGTCCACTCTGCCTGTCAAAAAAAAATAAAAATAAAAATAAAAAAAAAATAAATAAAAAAAAAAAACATCTCATGCCACAGCCGCAGAATACAAATCCCTTTCATCAGTGCATGGAACATTCTCCAGGACAGACCATATGCTAAGCTATAAAACAAGTCTCAACAAATTTTAAAAAATAAAATAAAATAAAATCATGTATGTTTTCTGATGAACATCACAATTTTTAAGAATCCAACACATATGTGAAATAAATGAACTAAAGGATGAGGTCAGAGGAGAAATTCCAAAAGAAATATCTTCAGTCCTAAAACCACCATAGCTCTCCTTTGTCTTCATACCTGGGAACTCCCCGTGCCCTCTCTTGTCCACTTTAAGAAGGCCAATTGGTATTTTTAACCCCATATCACCTCAATAATCTCTTTAGTGCAATCAGTGCTCTGCTTGGATCTGTAATCACACCCTGCAGGTCCTGCCCGGCTGTAGCCAGCAGCCGAGACCCGGGGCGAGAGCCCGGCCACTCACCTCGCTTGCTGGCAGACGCAGCAGACCCAGCTTTTCTCCCGCTTCTGGTAGGAGCAGCAGCTCTTGCAGACGTTGAACTTGCAGTCCCCACACCGGCGCTTGGTGTTGACGAGGAAGGTGAAGGGCGAGCAACAGCGCATACAGCAGTGCTCCACGAACTTCTGGTGCTTCGAGAGGATGCTGCACTTGCTGCCTTCCTCATCCAGCTTCTGCTTCATCTCACTGCCAAGGCCGGGTGGGGAGGAGAGAAAGAGCACATCAGGCCAGGGTCTGTCTCCCCAGAGACCCTGCCCCGGCTCTCCCACAGGCCAAGCAACCACACAGGCTCTTCCTATAGAAAGAGCGATTGCTTGGCACCACGTCCAGAGACAAACTCTAACACGGAGTTAATTCTATTATATTTTAGATGTATGTTGTACCTTCTATGAGAAAGCACCATCTTCTCACTTCAATTTCAGAGACTACACGGAGATAGAATCACTCCAAAACTAAGCACATCCTTGAAGAATAAAACCTTCCACGTAATTAGTGCCTTTTTAAGGAAGCAGGGGATCACTTAGGATAAAACATTAATCTTCACCCAAACCAGACTTAGTTATTTGGGAAAAAGCTTGCTAAAAGCGAGCAAGTTACTGTGCACTGCCAAGTCTGAACGGTTTTCTCCTACCCCACAAGTAAGGGCCACAGTAAGTAGTAGAAAAGTTATTGTTTCCACTACTATTACTGCTTTTACTATTTTATTACTACCATACTGTAATTTTACTACTAGTATACTATTATTACTATAGTAGAAAAGAATGGTATTTTACAATGATAATGGTAAGTTATACTACAGTAGTACTGTGGAATTTTACTGCTGCTATAATAACTTATTTCTATCATTATTTCTCTGCACCCAGTTTGTGATTATGCAATTCATACTGGGCATATCTATGATGTATATGGCAAATGCTTTCTATTATGCACTCATTTTTTTAAAGCTTTTTTATTTTTTTTAATTTATTTTACAGGTAGAGTTATAGACAGTGAGAGAGAGAGACAGAGAGAAAGGTCTTCCTTCCATTGGTTCACTCCCCAAATGGCCACTATGGCCGGCACTGTATCCATCCGAAGCCAGGAGCCAGGTGCTTCTTCCTGGTCTCCCACGAGGGTGCAGTGGTCCAAGCACTTGGGCCATCCTCCACTGCCCTCCCCAGGCCACAGCAGAGAGCTGAACTGGAAGAGGAGCAATCAGGACTAGAAACTGGCGTCCATATGGGATGCTGGTGCCGCAGGCAGAGGATTAACCAAGTGAGCCACGGCCCCAGCCCCAGTGCACTCATTTTTTTTAAAAAAGAATTATTCCTTTATTCAAAAAGCAGAGCGATCAAGTGTGTGTGCAAGTGTGTGTATTTGTGTGTATGTATATATATAATATATATATATTTGGGGAGTGAACCAGCAGATGACAGATCTTTCTCTCTCTCTCACACACACACACACACATACACACCAAGCTGAAGGTAAGTGCCAGGAATTCCCTCTGGGTCTCCCACATGGGTGGCAGGACCTAAGCAATTGGGCCATCTGTGACTTCCCAGGTGCATTAGCACAGAGCTGCATAGGAAGCAGGGTAGCTGGGATTCAACTGGCAGTCTGCTGTGAAATACATGCATCCCAGCTGTAGCCTGACCACCACATGAAGTTCTTAGATTAGGCAGCTGAACCTGGCAAGGACCTTGTGACACTTCTGAAGATGGCAGACTTCAGGAGAGGAGAGGCACACGCCAAGAAGACGGGACCAACCCCCATGATAGCCCACTTTTCAAGAATGGCATTAATCTACTCATGAGGGCCACGCTCTCATGACACAAGCCCTGCCCACCAAGCCCTATCTCTCAGTTCTGCTGCATTGAGGAATGAATTTTTCAATACATGAATGTTTGGGGATACCTCCAAACATAGCATATACCTCCTTCCCTCCCTCCCTCCCTCCCTCCCTCCCTCCCTCCCTTCCTCCCTGCCTTCCTGCCTTCCTCCCTTCCTCCCTATCCCCCTCCCCTTCACTCCCTCTCCCTCCTTTTCTCTGTATGCAAATGTTTTAGTGGGATTCCTCTATGATCACCAATAATTATAAACAACTCAAATACATTTCAATGTGTCAATGTTAGGATACAATGATATATCAACAAGTTGGAATACTAGTCAAATATAAAAACAACTTGGGGTTGGAGGAGGCTGTATCGTGGTACAGTATGTTTAGCCACCACTTGCAACACCAGCATCCCATATCAAAGTCCCAGTTCAAGTGTTGGCTGCTCCCCTTCCATCACAGATTCCCACTAATGTGGCTGAGAAGATAACAGAAGGTGGCCCAAGTAGTTGGGCCCCTGCCACCTACATGAGAGACAAGGACAGAGTTCCTGGCTCCTGGTTTTAGCCTGACCTAGACATGGTTGTTGCAGCCATCTGAGGGATTGAATCAGTGAATGGAAGGTTGGTCTGTCTGTCTGTCTGTCTGTCTGTCTCTCTCTCTCTCTCTCTCTCTCTCTGTGTGTGTGTGTGTGTATCTCGTATCTCCATTGCTCTCTCTTGCTCTTTCAAATAAAGAAATAAATCTTTATTAACAAAGAAGTAGGGAAGTGGATATTTGGAATAGTGGTTATTCACTTATCAAAGTGACTGCGTTTGAGTCCTGGCTCCACTTCCAATCAAGCTTCCTGCCATGGGCACCCTGGAAGATGCAGTTGATGACTCAAGTACTTGAGTCCCTGCCAGTCATATCGGAATATGGATTTGTGATTTGTGGATTGAATTCTAGGCTCCTGGTTTTGGCCTGGCTGAGCTCTGGTTGTTAGGGACATTTAGGGGGAGTAAACCAGTAGGCAGAAGGTCTCTCTCTCTCTCTCTCCTCTTCTTCCTCCTCCTTTCTCTGCATTTCAAATAGAATGAAAATAAGATAAACTGAAAACAAATAAATAAGAAGAACTCTAGAATCACAGAGACAAAGACATGTCAAAGTTATTATGTCAAGAAACAAGACTCAGAGCTACATACTGCATGACTTTCTGGAAAAGGCCAAACGGCATGCACGGCCATTTGATCCATGGTTTAACCTTCCATCTTTGTGCTCAGAGACGCATTCAGGATAAACCCTTCATGAAGTCCCAGCTTCCGGTCCATCAATTTTTTATCCCTCTGTGTTTCCTTTCCTCTCTAGCCCTCCTGCAATTGTACAGATTTGCAGTCATTTCTAGCAGTTCTATTGATTCATTTCCACTTTCAGCCTGTCTACTGCTTTCTCGTTTGTGCTGTTCCCTGTATTATCTGCTGCTGCTTTTATCTTTTAAATTATTCTTTTTTTATAATTCCATAGTGAATTTATTTATTTATTTTTTTAACTTTTATTTAATGAATATAAATTTCCAAAGTACAGAATATTGATTACAATGACTTCCCCCCCATAACGTCCCTCCAACCCACAACCCTCCCCTTATCCACTCCCTCTCCCCTTCCATTCATGTCAAGATTCATTTTCAATTCTCTTTATATACAGAAGATCAGTTTAGCATACATTAAGTAAAGATTTCAACAGTTTGCTCCCACACAGAAACATAAAGTGAAAAATACTGTTTGAGTACTAGTTATAGCATTAAATCTCAATGTACAGCACACTAAGGACAAAGATCCTACATGAGGAGTAAGTGCACAGTGACTCCTGTTGTTGACTTAACAAATTGACACTCTTGTTTATGGGGACAGTAATCACCCTAGGCTCTTGTCATGAGCTGCCAAGGCTATGGAAGCCCCCTGGGTTCACTGACTCTTGATCATTTTTAGACAAGGCCATGGTCAAAGTGGAAGTTCTCTCCTCCCTTCAGAGAAAGGTACCTCCTTCTTTGATGACCCATTCTTTCCACTGGGATCTCACTCGCAGAGATCTTTCATTTAGGTTTTTTTTTTTTTCCCCCAGAGTGTCTTGGCTTTCCATGCCTGAAATACTCTCATGGGCATTTCAGCCGGATCCGCATGCCTTAAGGGCTGATTATGAGGCCAGAGTGCTGTTAGGACATTTGCCATTCTATGGGTCTGCTGTGTATCTCACTTCCCATGTTGGATCATTCTCTCCCTTTTTTATTCTATCAGCTAGTAATTGCAGACACTATTCTTGTTTATGTGATCCCTTTGGTTCTTAGTCCTATCATTACAATCAATTGTGAACAGAAATTGATCACTGGGACTAGTGAGAAATTATTCTAAAGATACTTCTTTTACACCCTCTTCCTGGCTGTCACAGAAAGTTCTTAGAAGCAGAACAGGTGCTCCTACTGAATGCATCTAGTAACCAAGTTGCAGGAGGCACCTCTGCTGTCCTGGTTTGTCACTTTGGTCAAGGTCAGCTCCAGCCGAGATGGCTTTTCCTGTAGCAGCGCATTCCTGGGAAGTCAGTGTCCCAGTCACAGCGGCTATGATGTTGCTTTCCCAGAGGCCCTCATCCCGGACCTGTTCATATGTTTTTCTCAGTCTGGGGAATCCTGTACCGCAGTACCAAGATTTTGATCTTCTGTCTCCTGTGAGGTTTTTATTTCTTCCAGGAGACTTTGTCCCGGCCACCCAGGGGCCTGGGCAGAGATAACCTTCCCTGTGGCTCCCTTAGCAAATGGGGGCACACTTTCTAGAAGTGTCTTTCCCTGAGAGGACAGCCCTTCAAGGTGGCAAGAACTTCAGGCAGGCACCTCACCTTCAGTCCTGCCTTACAAAGCTTCAGGCCACATCTCCTGCTCCAGACAGAAACCGCTGCAGGCAGCAGGTCCCAGCGATCCTTGTTTCCTCTGCATCAGGCTGATGCCCCTGGTTTTAAATTCCCTCTTCACGGGGCCGGTGCTGTGCATACTGGGCTAAGTCTTTACGTGTGGCACCGGCATCCCATATGGGCACCAGTTTATGTCCTGCCTGCTCCTCTTCCGATCCAGCTCTCTGTTGTGGCCTGGGAAAGCACTGGAAGATGACCCATGTGCTTGGGCCCCTGCACACATGTAGGAGACCTGGAAGAAGCTTCTGGCTTCTGGCTTCAGATCCATCCAGCCATGGCCTTTGCAGCCATTTGGGGAGTAAGCCAGCAGATCAAAGATTGATCTCTCTCTAACTCTCTCACTCTCAGACAAATACATAAATCTTTTTTAAAAAAGATTTATTTATTTGAAAGAGTTACACAGAGAGAGAAGGACAGGCAGAGAGAGAGAGAGAGAGAGAGAGAGAGAGAGAGAGAGAGGTCTTCTGTCCACTGGTTCACTTCCCAATTAGCTGCAATGGCTGGAGCTGCGCCGATCCAAGCCAGGAGCCAAGAGCTTCTTCCGGGTCTCTCACGCAAGTGCAGGGGCCCAAGGACTTGGGCCATCTTCCACTGCTTTCCCAGGCCATGGCAGAGAGCTGGATCAGAAGTGGAGCAGGGGACTGGAACCAGTCCCCATATGGGATGCTGGCACAGCAGACAGCGGCTTTAACCGCTACGTCACAGCACCAGCCCCGAATACATAAATCTTAAAAAAAAAAAAAATTCCCGCTTGACATCTACCCTGCTATGGCCTGAAATACGATGTCACATATTGAGACCTAAGCCCCAACAAGATGGTTTTAGGAGGTGAGGCCCTTGGGACTTGATTAGGTCACGAGGGTGGAGCCCTCACGAATGAGGTCAGAGGGCTTTTGAGACCGAGCCCAGGTCACTGCCCTGTGTTTTCCACCAGGCACCATCTCCAGACCAGGAAGTGGGTGCTCACCAGACACCTGCCTGGCCAGCACCGTGACCTCAGGCTGCCCGGCCTCCAGAACTGTGAGCAAACATGTCTGTTGTTCACAGTATTCTGTCACGGCAACTCCAACCGACTAAGAAACACCTTCTAGCAATTTCCCCTTCTTCCCTTCCTCCCATTTGACTTTGAAAAAATTAAGCTGTCGTCACACTGCAGAAATCAGCTCCTTCACAGTGCCATTCAGTGGGCCTTGATAGAGTCACAGGACATTTGCACATCATGAAAAACCCCCAGGACTCATTAAGCAGCCATTTCTCCTTCCCCCTGCTTTCAGCCCCCACCAACCACTGATCGGCCTATCCTTGCCAGTTTGCCTGTTCTGGACATCTGATGTGACAGAACTGTAGCACACGGGGCCTCCTGTGCCTGGCTCCTTTCACTGTGCACACTACACTCAAGACCCATTCAAGTCACAGCCACCCTCGGCACTTCATTCTCTCTTATTGTCAGCTAATGCTCCATTTAGGGACACAGCAAAGTTAACCTATGGGTTTATCGGCTGACGTGCAGCCTGCTTCTGATTTTTGGCTGTTATACGTAAGGCTTCTAGGGACCCTCATGCACAAGTTTTTGTGTGGGTATGTGTCTCAAGTTCCTGGAGAAGTCACAGGTGACATGATGATGCTGTTTAACCCCTTTGAGAAACTGCCGGACTGTTTTCCAAATGACTGAACCATTTTACATCTCAACCAGCAACAGCTGAGGGTTCCAATGTCTAATTCTACATTTTCATCAATACTTGTCATTCTCTGTCTTTTGCTTATAGCCCTTGGGGTGGGGGCACCTAATTGTGGTTTCGATTTGCATTTTCCTAATGACTAATGATGTTGGATTTTTTTTGTGTGTTTATTGGCTATTTGTTGACCTATTTTGCTATAACATCCACTCATATTTTTTTGCCCATTTCCAAACTAAAGGCTGTTTACCTTTTATTGTTTTTCCTCTAAGAGTCCTGTATATCTTCTGGATGTAAGTCCCATATCAGATATATGATTTGTAAGTATTTTCCCTTTCTTATATTGAAGGTCATATTTCATCAGTAGTTTATGTGCTTTTAATAAAAGGATGCACTGCAGAATCTCAGCTCACCCTGCTACTGTATTTGAAAATCAATGTATGGTTTTCCCCTTTTTTCACTTAACAATGTATCATCATCTTTCCATGAAGGTTCAATGAGAGTTTTCGGTATTAGCTCCTGGGTGCCCTCAGCTGGCCCACACACCTCACACCCAAGCAGGGCTCAGTGCTTCGCACAGTGGAGACGACTGCGTATTTTCAGCCTGAACATTAGGTAAATCCAGGGAGCCGAATCCAGGACTGCAATGGACAGACAACTTCAGGCCAGCTAATGATTCCACAGCGTCAAATAGCACAGGTGTTCACCTGGCCAAATACAACACTGTCGGGAGACAGTGCAGCGATGCTTTCTCAACAAAGAAATATGGTCTTATTTGGTCCCTTAGATTTATAGAGCAGAAGCTAGTGGCATCTCTGACGTTTGTAATCCAGAGAAGAACAACATCAAATCGTCTTATTGACATTTCAGAGACACTAAATTAAATTTTCCAGGAAGGAAAGTCTTTGGGGATCACAAAAGAATCCCTGAATCCCTGGAGCTTGATGAGTTTTGTTTTGTGACCTACAGGACTGCGAATTTTGGTGGCATTTTAAACCTCACTGGATTTCTAACAACAAACTGTACCATGCCCTTCAGGGTTTAGCATGAGCAAAGGGGGCGTTGGGAACCAGAGGCATGGGAGTGGGGCGGGAGGGATGGAATGCCGTTATTCTGAATGGTCTCTCACTCACTGGAGTGTGTTGCCACCACAGCAGCTCACGGAAGTCGTCACTGGACAGAACTATACAGGATGTTGTATAGTGGCTGTTGTGCTTTGAATGTCCCCCCAAAGTGCACGTGTGTTGTAGTAACACGAAGTGCACTAACTCGTGGCAGCTGCTGATGTGCCAGCCCCTGGCCGCTGTACCCCTGGTACTGCTCTTCTGCATCTCACGGTTTTCACTGAATCCTGCTGCTGCCCACTGTGCTCGTCCCTCTCTCCATAACAGCTCTTAACAATGCAAGAGTGTTGAAGGGTGGGGCCTTGAGGAAGCCAGAGCCCTCACAAACAGATGAATGGCACGGTCATAGGAATGGGCTCTCCCCAACCCCCAAACTCTCCCTTGACCTTCTACCTCCTGCCATAGGATGCTGCTGAAAGAAGGTCCCTGACAGATGCTGGCACCTCACTCTCACATTTCACCACCTCCAGAACCCCAAGAAATCAATCTCTATTCCTCCTAAGTTATCATCTCAGGCATTCTGTTACAGCAGAATAGCTAATGGACTACGGCAGTGCCAGTTACAGAGTCAGCCAGGCACCACACAAAGCATGCTCCCCTCTTTGAACCGTCCCCAGATCTAGGTCCCCAAATAGTCAACCTTGTGGGACAGAGAGATGGGGTTACTGTTAGAGGCTAGGGTGCACAGCTGCCTCAGTCACCACAAACTCCAGCAGCCTTTCTGGGCCTTGTTTTTCCGAGTAGCTCTTATCATTCCTTTCTCACAGCATTACTAGAGATTTTTTAATGAGCAAAGCAACCAAAAGCAACACTAGTTATTCATTTGGATTAGCAAGAAACTCAATGGTTGGAGTATCCCTAACATTTGATGACATTTACACATCACGAATGCTCAATACTAATTTGCTGCACGAGCACTGGATAACAGGGACTTGGAGATGGTATCTCGTTGTGGTTTTCATGTGCATTTGCCTAATCACTAGGAACGTTGATCTTTATCAATGCCTTCAAACACCTGGTTTAGTCTTCTCCTGATAGAATGCTCTAAGCAGGCATCTGAACACCCTACTGTATGGTCTCTTGGCCTATTGCCAAGTCAACTCTGATAAGGCATTGGCTCAGGAAGTACTCTGTGTTAGGAGGATGTACACAGGCCCACACAATTCCTGGGTATCACGATGCGTCAGTAGCGTCTTCCAAGAGCAGAGCAGGAAGAAGTGACAGCACGTAACTCGTCTGTTTGCTGACCTTCAACTTGATTATCAAAGAGATGGCAATGTTGATCCATTTGATGGCCACTGGTGCTATTGCTTAGACTGTCAACATTCATTCAGTTCACACATACTGGGCATCTACTCTTCCAGGGACTGGGGACAAGAATCAAACAAGAGATGGCCCCTCTCCTTGTGGAATGTGTATTAAGGCACAGATTCAGATGATAAGTTAACCCAAACAAAGTAAGTCTACGTTGTGAAACAGCCTGTTACCGAATGAATAAGGAGAGTACTGAGACCGAGAAGACATGGGTATGTACTTGTGATAGGGCAGCGAGAGAGGGCTTCTCTAGGGCAGTAGCATTTATGATAAAGCTATCAGATGACAAGGTGCTATGGAACAGAAGACACAGAATTCAACGTGGAGTGAGCAGCAGAGGCAAAGAGGTTGACACTGGGCAGGAGGAACACAAGTTGCAGGGCCTGGAAAGGAGCCTGAATTTTGTTCTAAGGGCAACAGGGGAAGTTACAGAGGAAGGAGCAGGCTCCCATGTCCACGGGAACATCAGCTGTCAACTGAGCCACACTAACAGAAGGCCCCGTGTGGAAGTGGGGGGGGGGCTCTGCAGTCAGCTGTGTCAGAGAACAGGTTTGGACTGGGTGGGGGCTACAGGCGAGCTGGGCAGAAGTGGGCTGATGGATCTGCTGAGGGCCCATGGAAAGAGTGACCCACGGAGGGGTTTGTGGCTCGTGCCATCAGGTGGAGGGTAGAGCTGTTATGGAGAGAGGGACAAGCACAGTGGACAGCAGCAGGGTTCAGTGAAAACCGTGAGACGCAGAAGAGCAGTACCAGGGGTACAGCGGCCAGGGGCTGGCACGTCAGCAGCTGCCACGAGTTAGCGCACTTCGTGTTACTACAACAGAATACTAGAGTCAGCTAACTTCAAACAAAGAAAAGCTTTGTGGAGCTCACAGCTACGGAAGCTGAAAGCGCAAACAGCATTAGCACAGGCCCTGTGGCCGCCCTACCTCAGGATGGCAGTGATGCACGAATCAGGAGTAAGTCACTTCCTCTCAACCCAGGGGCAAACAAGGCGGCTGGGGCCAAATCAAGCTCTTAGAATGACCCTCTCCCAAGAACTCAAGGGGTCCTATGAGAACTACCAAGAAGTTGCAGCTGGACTGCCTTAGCCCCTCTCTCCCATGACCGCCCATCTTCCAGCAACTCTGCCTGGCCAAACGAGCCTTCAGTCACAACAGACCCTGGGGAACACAGTTAATTCATGCGACTATATCCAAACCCTGCAGCACTCAGAGGGGAGAGTGCGGCCAGCCATGTACGCTCCAGAGTCACGTTCATTAACAAGGAATAGAGGGTCCACCCTAGGTGAGGGAATATAGCAATCTCCGGCAGAACAGGTAAAGAGAAGAAGCCAGATAGCGGGACTGAGAAGGATGGCAGAGGAAGAGGATGTTTGCAGAAGGGGAGGGGGTTGCCTGTCTGTCAGGAGGGCAGAGATGTCCCCACCAGAGGTGGCACACACAGGTCACAGGCCATCAGGTGAGAACCATTTCAGTGGGGGAGGTAGGGCAGGAGCCGGACAGCCGTGCAACATAGAATGAAGGCGAGGTGAGATCAACTATGGGATGCTTCCTCCAACAATGTCACAAATGCCTTGAAGAACTGGGTCAATTTACAGTGTAATAATACTCATAATTTAAAAGTATGTTCTCTCGTTAATATGTCATGGATCCTATCACTCTGTCACTGGCTCATTTCAGGCAAAATAATTTTCCTTCCCCGTGATGATGCTATAAAAAATACCAGCCAAGGCCAAGAGAGTCCAGACTCTCTCAGATTTGCGAGGAAAGCAAATACAAATATAAACATTCCTTCCAAATGGCCGAGTTAATGACACACACTGAATATGCCGCTGGTTTGCAGCCATAAAGGGAGGAGCCCATTTTAAGCTAGAGTTATTGCCAGTCCCTTTGGTGCCGTAGGCAGCAGCACTCCTCGTGTCTCAGAAGTGTCCCAGGAGCACTGTTTGGAGACTCTGGGACGCCCCCATCACCCTGGAACTCTGCAGTCGAGTGAGCAATGGATGTCTGAACACTGATGGAGTCTGGATTCAAAAGGCTTCCATAGCCTAGGCAGCTCAAGTCAAGAGCCTCGGGTGGTCACTGACATCTTAAGACTGTTACGTTAACAATATATTTCACTTTGTGTTTCTATGGGGGTGCAAACTGTTGAAATCCTTACTTAATGCATACTAAACTGATCCTCTGTAAAAAAAAAAAAAAAGAAAAAAGAAATTATCAATTCCCAACTTGACTCTCACTGGGATTAAACATGACAATAGGTCTGCTCTGATTTCATCATCATTTTAAAAAAATCATCTATTATTTTTCACTTTATGTTTCTGTGTGGGAGCAAACTGTTGAAATCCATACTTAATGTATACTAAGCTGATCTTCTGTAAATTAAGATAATCGAAAATGAATCTTGATGTGAATGGAAGGGGAGAGGGAGTGGGAAAGGGGAGGGTTGTGGGTGGGAGGGACGGTATGGGGGGGAAGCCATTGTAATCCATAAGTCGTACTTTGGAAATTTATATTCATTAAATAAAAGTTTAAAAAAACAAACAAACAAACAAACAAAAAGACTGTTACGTTAAATTAACAACAGGAGTCACTGTGCACTAACTTCCTATGCATGACTTCTGTCTTCAAAGAGCTTTATTATAATTATGTTTAAGTGCTCGCAAAATATGCATCATTCTCTCTGTGAATGAGATCTCGGTGGAAAGAAGGGGCCATCAAAGAAGGAGGTACCTTTCTCTGAACCGAAGAGAGAACCTCCACTTTGATTATGGCCTTGTCTAATTAAGGTCAGAGTTTGTGAACTCAAGAGGCTTCCATAGCCATGGCAGCTCATGACAAGGGCCTTGGGTGATTACTGATGTCATAAACAAGGTGTCAATTGTTAAATTAATAACAGGAGTCACTGTGCACTTGCTCCCCATGTAGGACTCCTGTCCTTAATGTATTGTACTATGAGAATTAATGGTAAAATTAATCTTCTGCTGGCACCGTGGCTCACTAGGCTAATCCTCCACCTGCGATGCTGGCACCCCGGGTTCTAGTCCCGGTCGGGGCACCAGATTCTGTCCCAGTTGCTCCTCTTCCTGTCCAGCTCTCTGCTGTGGCCCGGGAGTGCAGTGGAGGATGGCCCAAGTGCTTGGGCCCTGCACCCGCACGGGAGACCAGGAGAAGCACCTGGCTCCTGGCTTCAGATCAGCGCGGTGCGCCAGCCGCAGCATGCCGGCCGCAGTGGCCACTGAGGGGGTGAACCAATGGTAAAGGAAGACCTTTCTCTCTGTCTCTCTCTCTCACTGTCCACTCTGCCTGTCAAAAAAAAATTAATCTTCAAGCCGTACTTTATACTTTGTGGGTGCAAACTGTTGAAATCTTCACTCAGTAGAGAGCTGATCTTCTGTATATAAAGATAATTAAAAATGAATCTTAATGAAGAATGGGATGGGAGAGGGAGTAGGAGATGGGATGGTTTGCAGGTGGGAGGGTGGTTATGGGGGGAAGAACCGCTATAATCCAAAAGTTATACTTTTGAAATTTATATTTATTAAGTAAAAGTTTTCTATTAAAAATATGTATCATTCTTGGATGCCTCTTTAAAGTTAATTAAATTTCTAAAAAACAAAAAGAAATTAACTTCAAGATGCAATGACTTTGAACAGCCCTTGTCTCAACTGTTGAGGAACAATTTTTTTGTTTTGTTTTGTTTTTTGCTTTTTTTCTGTGCAATGGGACTGGGAATAGGAGAGAGAGGAGCAGGAGGGGTGGGAGAGTGGATGGGAGCCCAGGTATAGTGGGAAGAATCACTAGTTTCCTACAACTGTATTTATGAAATGCATTAAGTCTGTATTCCTTAAATGAAAGGTTTCTTTGGGAGGAGTAAATACATACATAAAATATCCAAATATGACATGTGGATCAAGAATTTTAAAAATAATTAAAAATATCAGTATCTCCAAATACTTTTAAAGAACATTTCTTTTTTGTCTTATGAGGGGTGAGAGTGGGGGATGGTTACGATCCCTTCTGTATCTTGAAACACTTCTGCTAGTTTCTTTAAGCAAAACACCCTTTGTGTGAAATATTTAGAGGGTTTCTAGATGAGACCCCGACCAAAACATCTGCAGAGCACGAAAGTTACATATGGTCAAATGCAAAGAATGTTTAAAGCCCGCATTGCCCATTGCTTCCTTGACGTGTGTGTTCATGACCTCTCTCTCCAGCAGACACTGTAACTCCCTGGGAGCCGCCTGGTTTCCTCTTCAGATTAATTCACGTTTCACTACCTCCTTAGCACAGGCTGTTCCTCAGCCCTCCCCCTTGTTGTTCTAGCTGTCGCCAGCAGGGAACAAAACCCACAAGTGTAACTCCTGACTGCGAGTCCGAGCTTCTGAAATCTTCCGTTTCACATCGTCGTCTGAGATTCATAACCACCTAGGGTTTTCTCCTAGATGTGTCTCTTAGGTTTCTGATATTGGCAATATCTTTTTCAGGTGGCAACTTTATATGGAACCGAACTCAAAATGTAAAAAGGCATATTTACTATTTCCACTCCCATATTTTTTGCCAATGAGTATGATTTACATCTAGAGACCCTCCTGGAATCCTGAGTCATCATCAAGTTTTCGCCTTTTTTATAACTTCTGTATTTAATTCTATACCAGCTCCTATTCTTGTAACCACTAGGGTCTGACTTCCGTATATCTCCCTGGTCCTGCTGCACCACTACCTTAGTTCAGGCCCCAACATTCCCATGCTGCACTGGTACAACATATTTTGTTTTCTTCACACATGGTTGGTTGACTGATTTGAAAGGCAGAGTGACAGAGGAGAGAGAGAGACAGAGATCTCCCATCTACTGGCTTATTCCCCGATGGGCCACACAGCCAGGGCTGGGCCAGCAATTCAGTCTGGGTCTTTCCTCTGAGTGGCAGAAACACAAGTACTTGAGCCATCACCTGAGGCTTCCCAGGATCAGAAACTGGGACTCAAACCGGGAACTCCAACATGAGAAGGCAACATCCCAAGCACTAGCTTAACCCACTGCGCCACAGCACCCAAGCCCGCACTGCACTTTTTATTCTGAGCCACCTACAATGAGAACAGAGTGAGCTGACCCAAAAACATCTGCCTTCAGTCACTTGGCAACGTGCGATGCTGACCAGTGGGCTGTACGTGACCTCCCCAGCTGTGCAGAACTCTCTGTCTCTGTGTTGGCCTGGGTCTCTGCTCCAGGTGCTGTCCTACCACTCTTGCATTACAGGTGAATCTCTCCTCTTTGCCTCCCAATTCTGCATCATCTTCCCCCCACACACAGGTAGCATTCCTTTCCTACTCTATTCTGGCATGTGCCTTGCTGCATTTTAATGCTTTATATGCTTTGGAGGCCGGCACCTTGGCTCACTTGGTTAATCCTCCGCCTGCGGCGCCAGCATCCCATATGGGCACGGGGTTCTAGTCCAGTTGCTCCTCTTCCAGTCCAGTTCTCTGCTGTGGCCCAGGAGGGCAGTGGAGGATGGCCCAAGCGACTGGGCCCTGCACCTGCTTGGAAGAGCAGGAGGAAGCACATGGCTCCTGGCTTCAGATCGGCACAGTGCCAGCCGTAGTGGCCATTTGGGGGGTGAATCAACGGAAGGAAGACCTTTCTTTCTCTCTCTATAGCTCTGTCAAATAAAAAAAAATACTTTATATGCTTTGGAGAAGACAATGAATTCCTTAAAGAAGCCAATGGGGGCACCCTTTGTCCCAGAGTACAGGACTGACCTGAATCAGTGGCTGGGTATGTGTTCCCTTTCTCCTTAAGTTCAAGTTCAGCCACTTGGCAAGAGATGACAGTGAAGAATGAGCACTGGCCAGATAAACATTAGACCTCCTTCACCCTTAATCGCTTAAGCATCTAAGACTGAAGAAAATGTACAGGCAAAAGAACCAAACACATTTGGCTAACTCTTCCTTTGCACCTGTAAATTGTAATCACACACAGAGCAAGACTTGCTATTTCCATCTGCTTAGAATTTACCTCCAACAAAGCACCACAGAATTAACATAAAACACTCCAACATTTATAACGGTCACGGATTCTCAATCCTCAGGTCCCACTAAGAATAGAGTTCTATCTTATTTTATTTCTGAATAAGAGAAAAGCTTCACATGTCAGAATTTAAAATGCTCATACTAATTACTCATTTACAAATGCTCACATGGACAAACCCAAGCTTTCTGGTTCAAGCCTCTGGCTGCACACAGGCAACCCCTGCAGAGCTGGGCAGAGCCAGCATCACATAGCATCCACAGAAATAGATGCCTGTGCCACAGAGAATTTTATTCCTGTTGCTGGGCTTATTGAAGTACATCTGACCTTGAGGGGAAAAAAAAAAAAAAAACAGCTCTCCCAAGAGAAATGGAGCTGTCACTGCTCCCTAGGTTGCTGTCAGCAATACAGAAATGTTCCAGACTTCATTCTCCACTTCCCTGGGAGGGACACAAGTTCAGAGGATCTTTATGGTCTACAGACTCACAATTTCCTACCATTTAATGCATCATGCATGGTACGTGAACTCCTAGTTCAATTCGTGTTAATATTTGATGTATCCACCTAGAAGACAATGTCTGTCAAGGCAAATGCCAGCCTGTGCAGCGATGCCAAGTTCCACTGCTCTGTCACCGCTCTGATTTCACCCACAGCTGAGCCTCGTGTCTGCAGCCCCCTTGTCACATACAATTACCTTCTCCAAATCTCGCTGCAGCAAGAAAAGTAGGGAACAATCTACTTCACGTTGTCAAAGGCATTTTAAAACCTTACATTTCTTTGGCATCTCCCTTACAGAAGTGAAGGGTAGGAAAGCCCTCATGGCCTGATTCAGGTTTTTATAAAGAGGAATGAATGCAGGCGGCACTGAGGCACAGCAGGTTAAGCTGCCACCCATGACACCTTGCATCCCGTATCGGAGTGCCAGTCTCAGTCCCGGCTCCTCTGCTTCTGATCCAGCTTCCTGCTGGTGTGCTTGGGGAATCAGCACCAGCACATGGCCCTTTTCACCTATGTGGGAAGACAAGGATGGAGTTCCTGGCTCCTGTCTTCAGTACAGCCCCACCCTGCCTATTGTGGGCATCTGGAGGGTAAACCAGCAGATGGAATCTCTCTCTGACTTTTGAATGAATGAATGAAAAATAAATAAGTATTATAAAAAGAAGAAGAAATGGGGATGCCTGTATGGAATGCCTACTATGTGTGTGGCACTTGGCAGAATTTCCCCTACGAAATCTATGGGGCAGAAAAGGAGGGGCCTCTATATTTATCCGGCCTTGATTTTCCACAGATGCCTATGTCCCACGTGTGGATAATAAGTGTCACACGGTCAGGGGCAGAATCCCTTTGGACCTTATGGGTCTCCAGAACCATAGCTCATGATATCGACGTGCTGGCTACAATGGTGTTGGGGAGACACGTTACGCAACTGGTTTTAAAAACATAGGCCGGCCGGCGCCACGGCTCACTAGGTTAATCCTCTGCCTCGTGGCGCCGGCACACCGGGTTCTAGTCCCGGTCGGGGCACCGGATTCTGTCCCAGTTGCCCCTCTTCCAGTTCAGCTCTCTGCTGTGGCCCGGGAAGGCAGTGGAGGATGGCCCAAGTGCTTGGGCCCTGCACCCGCATGGGAGACCGGGAGAGGCTCCTGGCTCCTGGCTTTGGATCAGCCGCAGCAGCCATTGGAGGGTGAACCAACGGAAAAAGGAAGACCTTTCTCTCTGTCTCTCTCTCTCACTGTCCACTCTGTCAAAAAAAAAAAAAATAGCATGCAAATAGGAACACAACAAATTAGAAAAACCAGAGGGGCCCAGAAGAGAGGTTATATGCTTTGCATATAAAGTATGGTATTTGATAAAAACAATTTTTCCTGCATGCATCTACCATGGTTGGAAATGCTCCTCTTCACCACTCAGTGTCTGACCTCAAGGAAAAAGCTTATGATTTCCAAGTTCAGCCCTCCTCATCCCAAGGACAGGTAAACAGCCAGGACCAAAAGAACACGTTCAAGATTACACAGCTGGCTGTCTGCTCCTGCACTTGATGTTCATCCCCACTTGAAATTTAAACCTTCTCTGTTTTAGCTGTGGGCTTTGGACCCAAGGTAACACTGCACCACAAAACTTGAAGGGTTTAAGTAATGAAATGCCCATTCTAGTTTTAGAAATAAATTCAACTGAGTGATTTAAAAACTTGCAATTGTTTGTTGACTCTATCACTTCTAAGTTAGGTAACAACAGATAATAAGTTAGTATTAAACATATTGATTCAGGGGCTGGTACTGTGGTGCAGCAGGTTAAAGCCACAGCCTGCAGCACTGGCATCCCATATAGGCACTGGTTCCTGTTCTGGCTGCTCCACTTCTGATCCAGCTCTCTTCTATGGCCTGGGAAAGCAGTAGAAAATAGCCCAAGCCCTTGGGCACCTGCACCTGCATGGGAGACCTGGAAGAAGTTCCTGGATCCTGACTTCGGATTGGCACAGCTCCAGCCATTGCGGTCATCTGGGGAGTGAACTAGTGGATGGAAGACCTCTCTCTCTCTCTCTGTAACTCTATCTTTCAAATAAATAAATCTTTAGAAAAAAATATAGATTCAAACACAGAAGCAATTTTAAAGCAATCTGCAAAGATGCCTGTATAACATGGTTAGAAGTGGGGGGGAGGAGATGGGACAGGGCATGAGGCTAAGCAAGGCTGTGGTCATGGCAACATCATTACACAGGGAGCTCGGCTTCACGGATTACAGTGCAGAGTTGTCCCACCTGCAGGGAGAGGGCTAGGCTTTGGCACCCTCAAATCTGGTCATTGGCAGAGGTCTTCCCTTGCTTGGAGGAGGGGCTGCTGAAGGTGGACAACTGCCCAACACTTACAGCACTTTGGGGGACGGGTACCCTTGGGAGTGAAGAGGCTAAGACAGCAGAGGGTGTGGGAGGCACTCATCAAAACACAGAAGCAGAGATGCCTCGCAGGCAAGGAGGTCTACAGGTCTGAGACTTGGAGGAGAAATCTGGGTCGAAGGCATAGATTTAGGAGTCACCAGCACAGAGATGAGATTATCACAGCATTGAGCACCAAGGGACAACGAGGGAATCCAGGGCCAAGCCCTCCACCTGCCTGTGAGGCTGGCAGACAAGGAAGGAAGGAACCGAAGAGGGAGGCAGGAATTCTCGAAGGTGGACGCAGTCTGATTTGTCCAGTGCCACCAAGAGGTCAAGCAACGTAAGGCCACTCAAGTTAATAAAACGGTGACCTCACAGAGAGGGGTTTCCAGAAAGTGGTGAGGGTGAAAACTGAGCCACAGTTACGGTGGTGCAGTAAACTTTCTTATTTGCTAAATTTAAAAATAAATAAGCGACACTGGTTGGTTACAGGTGTTCTGTTTTAAGTGTTTTCTTTGCTATCGGTATAATAATGTCTTTACAAGACACAGAGAGCAAACCAATTGCTCAGCACAGGTATGCATGGATGTCACTGCTGTAGTACACAAGAGGGCTCAGAGCTAAGGAAGGGGCACCAGTGGTGAACAGACCCATTTGGTCATCCTGGATAAGGGGCCCACCCTTATCCAGAGAAAGGTCTTCCTTTGCCATTGGTTCACCCTCCAATGGCCACTGTGGCCAGCACGCTGCAGCTGGCGCACCGCGCTGATCCAAAGCCAGGAGCCAGGTGCTTCTCCTGGTCTCCCATGGTGTGCAGGGCCCAAGCTTGCTATGTGGTACCCAACCCCAGGCCAGTACATGGCTTCATTGGAGAGGAGATCATGGGGCCCCCTTGATCTCCCTCCACTGCCAGTGCCCTGTCATCCCAGTGCTGTCCCAGAAGCCACACCAGTGAAGAAGACATGCCTGGAGAGCTACTGCCACCTCCGTGAAACATGAGCCCGAAATGTCTCGACCTTGACCAAGGCCTCTCTCACCTGATCATGCAGCAGGTGCTGTCTCTTGGTGGCTGACCACAACCCCCTGGCTTTTGCTCCCCAAGGCTTTTGGAAGGGGTGCAGCAGCCTGCAGTCACCTTGAACCAATTTGTAACTCAACTCTTATTTACCTTGCAACCTGATTTTCTTAGACCCAATTCAACTACTTCCGGAGTTAATCACATAAGCAAGTTAGAATGCAAGCTAGTCCCATGAGGCCATTAGAATTGTCAAGTTCCTCCTAGAATCCTGAACCATTCTAGAAAGAATCAATCATTGCAAACTGCAACTTGGCAAAGCAGGGTTCTTCATGTGCTTGTGCTTTAAGTCTGGGTCATCTCTGATTCTTACAGGCACTTGCCACTGGCTACCAAAGACCCGCTCGGAAAGCCAAAGAGAATGGACCTGCTGCTTTATGACAATCACCAGAGTCCCCCAGGTGCATGACCTGCAAAGGTGACCTGGGAGCAGAAGACTGACACGACTCGACAGGCCTTGACAAGAGCTGGGCTGCAGGCCAGAGTTGTGAAGCCTCTGGTTTGTCAATGAAAATTCTATATTGGATTTTTAGGTCAACTTTGCAAACACACGGATCCTGCACAATGCATATATTCAGGTGAGGGTCCACAGGCCACCACATTGGAGCCCCATGTAAGACAAACCCAGGAAGGAAGAAATTACCATAGACCATAAGGGTGAGAAGGAAGCCACAGAGAAACTCAGGGTTTGACTGACGTCTTCATTACACATATCAGGAAACACAGGCCCAGGGAAGGGACAGGGCACCATGCCACCTGCGCCCAGGGCCAGCTTCCTCCCACTGCTCCACGTGAACCTTTGCATGCTAATGGGAGTTCTGCTCCTGAGACCCTGGAGATGTTCTGAATGTCTGAACACTTGCAAGAAGCAAACAAGAAAGGCAGGGCTCCAGGAAATGTAAAACTATGATTTCGGTAAATTGTATACACTGCTTCATGTTAAAAACATTTGCGTATTATTCTTCAATCTTTGTTTAGCCCAGGAAGAGAATTCAAATAAATTATACCAAAGGAGCCTTTTAAGACAATATTTTGATCTTAGGAAAATATTTACAAATCACTCAGAATTTTGCTCAGAGGGATAAAAATGGCAAAAGACGTGTCTAATTAAATAAAATCATAAATCATGACACAGTTTCACAACAAACAGCCCCTTATAAATATTCTCCCAAACGCCAGCTTCTAGAGAACACCATGAGAGCGAGAGCCAGAGAGCTGTGTTTTCCCTCCTATGAAAATGAGGCTACTGTTATGAATACACTTAATGCTTACGTTATGTCAGTAGATTTCAGTGCTTCTGGCCCATAATCAAACACAATAGAAGCTGTGCTGAGAATATGAGACAGGATGAAGAAAGAATGGAAACATCTTTTACGCTGCTCACTGGATTTCGAATGCGCCCACCTGCCTAAAATGACAGCGTGCGGCCGCCCCGGGTACAAAGAACCTTCACGGGCGCCGATTCTGTTGAGCTGCAATGCAATGCCATGTCGTAGGGACAGGCAGCTCTCCTTTCTCTGTTTTACAGAGCAGGAAGCCAAGGTACAGAGAGGTTAGGAGACTCGCTCGGTCTCACAAAGCTGATGAGTGGGGAAGCCTGCACAGGAGTCCAAGCCCAGCCCCACCCCACCCAAAGCCCCAGGCTCTCTTCTCCCACTGCAGGCCCCCAGCCACAGTCCTGAGATGCCACGGAGAAACCATAAACCGGCTCTTTCTGGATGACGTCACTGCGGGTGAGGCTCCAGTCCCATTGAAGATTTCCGACAAGGATGGGAATGCGCCAATGGTAAACCTGCAGGGCGCTCACACAGCTCATGCTCTGGAAACCCAGGCATCACACACCTAAGGCATACCCACAGCCTCTTCCCTTGCACAGGAATAAAAGGCGCGTGTCTTCTGGCAGGAGCCGCTCTGCACACTCGCTGTCCCTACAGACGGCTGAAGTGAGCAGCTGGTGGGAGTCTTAGTTCTCCAGGACTGAAGCAGACTAATGAGTTGGGGGCAACAATGTGACTCCTCTGCATTCCATCGGCCACCCCCAGACCTCATCGCTGAGGGCACATGATGGAGAAAGGAGGGGCGTGAGGGCGGTTACCAGGGAGAAGCGGTGGAGACCGAAAATCAGAGACAGGGAGAAGGCAGCAAATAGCTACAAGGCAGCAAGGGAGGTCCGCAAGGGAGCAGTGTTCCCCCTCTGTGAGTGCACACGAGGTGCATCTGGGAAGAGCCAGTTGGCAGGACAGGTGACAGCGAGGGGAGGCGGGGCTGGGATACAGCCACAGAGTGGTTCCTTAGAGAAACACAGCCAACCGCAGAGTTTGAGTGAGTTATGAGAATTGGGCTATGGAGGCTGAGCTGTCCCGTGTCCTGCGGTCTACAACCTGAAGGCCCAGGGACATGGGTGCTGTCATTCAGTTCCAGTCTGAAGGCCTGAACCAGGGGAGCCCACAGTGTAAATCCCCACTGAAGAGCTCTCCCTGCGTAGGGCAATCCCACCCATCCTCCATGAAGCCGCTATAGGCTCAATGTCACCAACCTTCGCCTTCCTTCCCCAAATGCCCACTGTCAAACACTCTGCTATTTAGACCCCATGGACATATGTCCAGCTGCTGCCCAGCCTTGCCGTTTGACGCTGAGGGAATGTGTCCTGGGCCAGTCCTTTCTTCCTGGCTGGCATCTGTAATGGCTCAACAAACCCTCTTGTTCAGAGATCTCTCAGTCTCAGGAGTTTTGGTTTCACAGCCCAGATAGCCGTGATACTACTAAACCAAAGACAAATACATAAAAACTGGACACTAATAATATTATAAGACTCCATCTGTAATTTTGATTTTAAATAGTTATGAGTAATATGACTTCATTCTATTGTTTAATTGGTGACATGCATAAGTATGTGCACATCTGAATGTACAAAGCAAATTTAAGGAAGCAAATGTTGCTTTTCGTTTTTGACCTACGGAGAATTTGCCTGTGGTTTTATTTCTTAAGTGGATTCTTCCATTTAAAGTCATTGAACAAAGATACCTGAGGCTGTAGTTTTGAATGCTACTGAAGCACAATATTTTGAGACTGTAGCTTTGGAGTTTTTCCATTTTGTGTATTCAATTACTGATATTTTGCCGAAAAGAACTTCCCAAGTTGCAGGGGAGATTGTTTATCTTTCACTGCCCCGGGACCTCTATTTCCTGCTTCTAATTGCATCTACAAAGGGTGGTTCATTGAACAGCGAGAGGGACGAAGGACTCAGCAAAGAAGCTGCACCTGTCACAGGCGGCTGTAGTGCCCTGCCTCCTCTGAGCTTAAAAGCAATGGGGCAGGTGTCCTGGGCCCACATGAGGGACTTGTGCAAACACAGTGGGAAGCACCATTGCCCCAGAGCCTGGTTAGGATGCTGGAACTAAGTGAGGGTTACATATACACGGATTTTCTTTCATACTCAGGCAGCCTAAGACACTGAACCCAAAAGAAAAGCCAAAACCGCAACAGAGAGTGAAGCCAGGTCATTGTAGAAGAGGAGGGACAGAAGGAGGGAGGAGCACGCACTCCTGCTTCCCTCCTTCCATAAGACACACACAGCCTTGAGTTTTAGCTGGGCCACTGCTTCCCACAATAAAACCATGTGTCCCAGCCAGATGTGGGACGTAACCACCTTCTACTCCCTGAGACCAACGTGGAAGCGACATGTGGGACGTATGAGGCTTGGAGGAAGCTCACTCAACTAAAGACACACCTTTCTTGCCTTTCGCATTTCCTGCCCCATCTCAATCTCTGCTGGTGCTGCTGGCTGGAGCCCTGCCTGCTGTCTTCATCTACTATTTGACCTTGCGAGGCTACATGGACCAGAGAAACAGGTGCCTGAGTCCTCAGTCACACGGAGGAGCCACAGTTCTAATCCCGAACCCACCCCTGGATTTCCTGCATGTGAACATGAAATCATCTTCCACCCTGTAAAAGCCACTGTCATTAGTTTTTTGCTTACATACAGTTGAAACTATGAGACAGGAGGGCAGTACACAGTGTCGAGTGGAGCGAGGACATGGTAGGATGGAAAGCGAAGGCTGGATGACGAGGAGAGAGTGGCAGGATTTGAACAACATGGACTGGGAAGGGCAGACGGGATGATTCAAGTGGTCTGGAGCCAGGAACATGAATTCTCAGACTGCTGACACCCTACTGTGGGTGGGGGGAGCAGGGAGGCATGCCAGCTGGAAAACCAGTGCAAAGCACAGTGCGATGGGAAAGAAATGACGTTTGCATTCATAGCACCAAGCACCACGGGCATATGGGAAAAATCACTGTTTCCATCATTGTATTAGCACTGAGAGCAGCACAGGGACCAGTTGATGGAATGAAATGCAATCTCGGCTGGCGCCATGGCTCACTTGGCTAATCCTCCGCCTGCAGCGCCGGCACCCTGGGTTCTAGTCCCGGTTGGGGCGCCGGTTCTGTCCCGGTTGCTCCTCTTCCAGTCCAGCTCTCTGCTGTGGCCCGGGAAGGCAGTGGGGGATGGCCCGAGTGCTTGGGCTCCTGCACCTGCATGGGAGACCAGGAGGAAGCACCTGGCTCCTGGCTTCGGATCAGCGCAGCGCACCGGCTGTAGCAGCCATTTGGGGGGTGAACCAAGGGAAGGAAGACCTTTCTCTCTGTCTCTCTCTGTCTCTCTCTCTAACTAACTCTGCCTGTCAAAAAAAAAAAAATGCAATCTCACAGGACACGGCATCTTCAGTGACACCCAGTCTCTGAATCCAGGAAGCAGCCCCGTCCATTCAGAAGCCGTGTATCCCCTTCAAGTCCATCTTGGATTGCTCAGGAAGACCTCGGCCTCCAAGTGAGAGTACAGCAGGCACCCTTTCCCCTATTATGGCCATGCCACCCAGGACAGAGCCTCAGCAACCGTGGGACCTGCCAGTCTCCACATCTGGTCCATGCAGCTCCGAGCTCCTGCCTGTCCTGCTGGAAGTCTCACTCCATGCGCTATTCCTCTCCCTGCACTGTGCAGCCGTTTGCCTGGACTTCCCTAACAGTGGGTCCTGCCACACAACCCCAGTCCCAGGGCAAAGGCAGGCAGGAGGAGCTTCAGGCAATAAAGCACCCAGATGGGCTCAGTGGGGCCCCTGCTGGAAACATCACACCATGTCTGCATCCGTCAGGTTGTGCCTGTCCCATCTGGACTTAAGGACATGAGAATGCAGGGGGCCGAACTCACTGCAGAAAAATTCAATTGCTTGGGCTTGCTGTATCCGTGACGACCATCCTCAGGGTTGACTGAAATGTGCATTTTCTGGTTCTGCACCTGTCAGGCTTCTGAGAGCTATGATGTTAAAGAGTCCCCCAGAGGCCGGCGCCGCGGCTCACTAGGCTAATCCTCCGCCTTACGGTGCTGGCACACCGGGTTCTAGTCCCGGTCGGGGCGCTGGATTCTGTCCTGGTTGCCCCTCTTCCAGGCCAGCTCTCTGCTGTGGCCAGGGAGTGCAGTGGAGGATGGCCCAAGTCCTTGGGCCCTGCACCCACATGGGAGACCAGGAGAAGCACCTGGCTCTGCCATCAGATCAGCGCGGTGCGCCGGCTGCAGCGCGCTGGCCGCGGCGGCCATTGGAGGGTGAACCAACGGCAAAGGAAGACCTTTCTCTCTGTCTCACTCTCTCACTGTCCACTCTGCCTGTCCAAAAAAAAAAAAAAAAGAGTCCCCCAGAGTCCTGCTCTTAATTACTATATCACTACAGAGCTGTCCTTGCTTAGCTCTGTCTTCCAGCTCTTGCTCCTCTGCATCTGAGCTGGCTCCTGCTGCTGGAATCCCAGAAAGATAGGGCAGCGGTAGGCCCACCTCCTCCTACCACACTCCTTTCTCCTTGGAAAGAGAACTGGGACCTATGTGTTGATTTACAGCCTAGCTAAGCCAGAGAACTTCACCATCTGAGCAAGACAGACAGCATTCATCTAATGGCCTCCAGGGGGTTAGGATTCTACAAACATGTTTTTCTTCTAAAATTCAGCTAAAATATGTGTCCCGAAGCCAACATCTACATTTATCCACTGCTTTAAAATTCATCCTGAATACATTCAGACTTGTTTGAAACGTTTATCTCTTGCTCATACAAATGGGTCCTACATTTTTTATGTGGATCTTCATTAAATAAAAATGTATGGAAATGATGCCTTGTACTGTATGATATTGTAAGCATAAAGAGGTTCGGAGACAAAAATAAATAAATAAATAAAAAGGCAGAGCCATTCTCATCGGCCCCCTGCATTCTCATGTCCTTAGCGGGGCAGTACTACAGAGCCTGCAGACTGGGCCTTGGGGAGCAGCTGGAGCTGCTGGAGCTACTGAACTCAGCCAGGAGGAACCGGGGAAGCCTAGAAGGGCATTTTTGGAGAAACTTTTGAATACAGTCCCCAGATGACTGATCCAACAAGTTGGGATGTCATCATCAAGGTACTATTTGGACAAGATTCACATTTAACATGGGACACTTTATGTAGGCCGATTTGTCCAATGAGTGTGGGCCTTATCCAACCAGCTGGAATCTGGAAAAAGGAGGTCACCCTCACTGAAGAAGAGGGGATTTTGTCTGCAGACAGTCTCTGGATCTGAGCTGAAGATCTTGCCGGGGCCTTCGGCCCTCAGCCACCCTGCAGACTTACGTGAGCCCATGACTTAAAATCCATCAACCTCTTCCACATACACACGCATCCTGTTGGTTCCCATTTCTCTAAAGAACCCGCCACACTTGCTCAGTGCACACTGCCAGCACCTGCAGAAGCAGAACCCCAGAGGCACAACCTCTGCCTGACACAGAGCCCAGGATGGGTAGGGGCAGAGCCTGAGCCCAGGCTGTGTGCCCTGATGGGCAAAGACCAGCTCAGCTAAGCAAGTGGGCTAGCTTTCTTAGCCACTGCTCCCCACAACTTCCTGATTGGAACGCTCTCCATGTCTGTGTTTAGATTTATGTAAGTAAATTAAAACTCAGTGTTAATTGTTAAATCAACAACAGGAGCCACTGTGCACTTACTCCCCATGTTGGACCTCTGTGTTTAATGAGGTGTACTATGAGAATTAATGGTAAACTTGTGTTCAAACAGTACTTTATGCTTTGTGTGTCTGTGTGGGTGCAAACTGTTGACACTGCTACTTAGTATAGAGTTGGTTTTCTGTATATAAAGTCAATTAAAAATGAATCTTAATGAAGAATGGGACGGGAGAGGGAGTAGGAGGTGGGAAGGGAGTGGGGTGAGAGGGCAGGAATGGGGGAAGAACTGCTATAATCCTAAGAGTTGTACATATAAAATTGGATTCATTAAATAAATAATGAATCCAAAATAAACAAACAATGAAATGAATACTCAGAGGACAGCGTGCTCTCCCATCAGCTCATAGGAAAACGATGACCAGCTAAGTCCTCCGAGGCCACTCTCTCAAGGAGAATGACCTCCTGATAATCAATCAGGTCTATTTTCAAACTGCTTTCTCCATGGTTGGACCCATCAGTACATATAGAATTCCAACAAAAATACAGACTGCCTCTGTCTCCAAGCAACGCCGGGCACTAAACCAACGTCGCTCAGTTCTCCAATGCAAAGATCGCTCTCCAGAGTGTTTGCTGAGGCCACCTCACGCTTGCAAAGCTACGAGAGGGACCCTCGCAGCACCCGTTTCCTCCGTTCAGCTATGGAAGGGGACACAACCGCAGCAGTTCTCCATTCCATTTCTCCCCTCGTGTCTTCCATAGCGTATGAGGTTAGTGCGAATGCTGGACCACAAATCCTGCAAGCGCCAAACGTTCTGGAGAACCTGTCGGTCTTTATAGTTACAGGGCAGCGTGATGAATGTTTCACACGCGAGAGCTCCCGGCAAGAACACGGAACCCCGAAGTGCAAACACGGAGGTCCTTTCAGACACCTCTGATTCCTCAGGTTGTAAAGCTGTCATCAGTCCACAGGTAACGGCTTCCGCTCTAGGCGTCCAGCCTCAGCAATGGCCCCTCCAGCCACACAAAGGCACAGGCCAGACATAGGGGGTTTTCTCTCTCTCTCACCCCTGCTGACACAGCCTAGCTTCTGCACATACTCTGCCTGGAATCCATCTGTTTTTCTCCATCTCTGCTGTCACTTCGAGGCCAACCCTGGCTCCTCCCCCTAAGCTCCATCCTGACGGCCTCTTTCAAATGTGGAGTGACGGCTCCCTCTTCCCCCATCCCTTCCCTAACCTACAGGAAGAAGTCCCTTCAAAAATGAACATCGGGGCCAGGCGTTGGGTGCAGCACTTGCAATGCCCGCATCCCATACTCGCCTGCCTGCATTCGCGTCCCAGCTCTACTCATTCCAGCTCCCTAACGTGCACCCTGGGAGGCAGCGGCCATGGCCCAAGTGGTTGGGTTCCTGCTGCCCACAATGGAGACCAAGACTGAGTTCCCGGCTCTTTCTATCATGCTCGTTTGCTCTCTGTTTTAAATAAATTAAATAAAGACTTTTAAATGAAAATCTGACTGGCTTAGGTGCCTGCTTCATTTTTTCCGAGGATGTAACAGGAGCCCACGTGGCCTGGCTTTCCTCCACGCTCACCCATCCCCCACGATGCTCCAGTCACATGCACCTGGCTCTGGTCTTTTCCAATGCTGAATTCTTCCCCTCTTGAGGGTTTTCCACATTGTCTCTCATCGTGCAAGCTCCTCACACCAGTATTAACTCAACCCTAAGTCCATTTTGCCTTTTTCCGTGTCTCAGCTTTCTCTTACTCCAACATCAGACAAAGTTACGCACCCTCACCATTCTCATGGTGCCTCAAATTTCTCCTTTACACATGTTTTTAAATTTCCTATAGAGTGGACGTGCATTATATTTATATTTCAGCCTATTTTCTTTAATGTCTCTTTCCCCATTACAGACTCAGTTGCAAAGGAGATCTGCTAACTGTTTATGATAGCTCTACTGTGTTGCAAAATAAAGACCACTCAAAAGATGAGAATGACATAGGTCCAAAACAACTGGAGTGCTGTAGAGTGAGCCATTACCTGCGAGGAGAAATAGTACTCATGCTCCCATCATCAAATATTGCATTTCTGTACCCATCAAGATCCCACTGTTTCAAGTCATCCACCTACAAAAGTCCATCTTCCATGTTTTAACATTTGATCTGCATCATTTTGAAAGCCAAGATTACTCTGGCCTATTACCCTTGGGAATAGCAGACAAAGAGAAGGTATAGCGATCAATAAAACCAGAGAATAAACCTCACGAACTACAGAAAGAGCAGCAGACTATAAACCTAGGCCTGAAACACATCCTTTAGGCATTTAATGAATCTGGACTTGGTGCTGCCTTTCTCATGGCACTAGCCCAAGCAGCATGGGTTATGAAGGTAAGTTATTAAGATAAGAGCCTGCAGGGTGCAGGAGAAGGTGACTCTAAGACACAGGTAATATGTGCGGCTTAGGAAGAAACAAAGACATGGGCTGCGCAGGTCAGCCCAACACAGGGTGAGCGAGGCTGAGCGGCCGGCACCAGACCTCTGATCCCGTAGCACAGTCTCACTTTGATCCTGTTTTAGCATCACAGCAGAGAGTGGAAACCCTTCCTAGCATCATAGATTTCTTCCAGCAAACCTTTCTGCTTTGTGCCTCTGAGATGAATCAAACGCATACTTTCTAATTTCTCTGGTTTCTCAGATTCGTGTCAGCTTTTGTGTAAAACTTAAAAAAAAAAAATGTAGTATTTTAAGAGTTGTTTGGAAGACAAGACACTATGTGCTAAGTTCAGAAACCCCGAGGAGGACACGCAATGCTGAGATCCACTGGATTTAAACGTGTTCATGCACACTGGGGAATTTCAAAAGGCAAGGGCTCCAGGAGAGCTGTAAAGTCTCTGAAGTTGTCCGGAAGTTTCTGCAAAGCACAAAAGTCACCCGAAAGGCAGGGTGGCCGATGGCACAGCAGGAAGTTCACAAACTTCACAGATAGGCTTGGGCTGAAGTCCCGGTGTAGCTCTTCTCTGGCCCTGAGCAGGCTGCTCATGCACAGAGCTCTCACGGTCTTGGCTTAGGTGTCAAGACAACAGGATGAGTGATTCCGCGTGGCCACAGGTCAGTGTGAGCATTTCAGAAACAGGAGCAAGAACGCGATCATCCCAGTACTAAAGAGAAGTGGATCTGTGCTGGCAGCTGAAGCTTCATTTGTATCTAGCGTGCCAGAAGAGGTGAGATACAGTGTAACAAAAGCTAGTCACAAAGTACACACTCTCTAGAGACCAATATAATGTAGAAAATGTGTATTAAGGGAGGCCAGACTACTGCCTTCTCAACCCACTGTGCTTCACCCAAAGCTGTCATTGTAGGTGTGTCCTTTTCAGCCTATTAAATCTGTAATACCCAGGGCTGGCCAATATCCCAACTCTGGCATCTAGCTCTACATTTGCACTGAATCAGTAAGAACCTATGGTCAAGAGGTTCAATCCACATACAAGCAGGACTCCAGCTCTGTCACTTGTAGGATTCTCCAAGCAGGTCTGATTCTTTCTCTGGACCCACCCTCACCCGGACATGTCTACTCTCTAAAAAGCCTTCGAGGACACACCACAGACTGTCATCAAGAGAGAAAGCACCAGCTTTCACAGAGTCAGCCAAAAGTTCTAGTAAACCTAACTGGCTTATTTTACATCCTCATAGGTAGTCCTCACCAATTACCGTAATTATCAGTTCTCACTGCTATTTACCACCTTCTTCCTGATTCTGCTCTTTCTCCACATTCTTCAGCTTTAAAATACTTGAATTTGGCTTCATGGTACAATTAAAGAAATACAAATCCCTAGCTAGCTGGATGGCTCTAGCATAGATGTAGCTGTATATACATATCTATATATCAATATATGTATAGATACAGGTCTATTCTTTTAGTGGTTTGGATTGGCTTTAGTCTCTGTTTACCTAACATTACTCCCAGTTGTTCACTTGATCTAAGCTCTGCCTGTCACCGCGCACATTCAACGTTCCTAATGTAGAAGAGTGGGCTACGATTATCTTTGCAGGTAGGTCGCCGGAGTGACAAGGTAATGCTGGAGTCTGATTTAAATATGACTTACTCAAAATGAAATTTAAAATGGGGCAGGAGGGACCATCTTGCACCATGAGTCAGCTATGCATGCAGTCTTACGGACCAAGCTCTCAACCAGTCCTTTCGTCAATATTGATCAAATGCCTTCTACATGCTTAGCCTCCTACCAAAAGAATAAGCCATCCATTTTGTTGCAAAAGACAGGATGTCATTCTTTTTTATGGCTGAGTAGTATTCCATCATGCATATATCCCACATATCTAGTCATCAACTGATAGGTATCTAGGTTGATTCCATTTCCATATCTTAGCTACTGTGAATTGAGCTGCCCCAAACATGGGGGTACAGATACTCTTGCATACTCTGATTTCATTTTTTTGGTATATTCCCAGGTGACAAAGATACTAATACTAGATGTTAATAGGGAGAATGGGGTGATGTATATATGGGAACTCCTTATTAATACCTTACATTTTTTGTTGTTAATTTAAAACTATTCTGAAATGGAGGCTGAAGAACAAATAAGGCACCACTTGCACCCTTGAGGATGGGCTGACATTCAAGCTGCAACCTGCAGTGCTTCCTAGAGAATGCAATACTGAGACCCCAGCAAGCTACCTCTGAATTCTGAGGACCTGCCATCACCTCCCAGGTAGATCCTGAATGGTCCTCCCGGGTGACCATACTTAAAGCTACAATAATCAAGACGTACACATTTATTTAGAATATGTGTCTATGTTCATAAGCTCTTTTGACATTCACGAATTCTATGCCTCATGGACTCCACTTTATCTGAAAAGAAATACTTTATGACCCACTTAGCAAGTCAATGAAAGGGAACAGAATTAAAAATGACGCCATAATTTATCTGAAATCATGGAAAATAAAGTAACTAGAAGGTTGGCAGTCTTTGAAAGCTAAGAAGGGTTACCCCAGAGTCAATGTCTCATAACCCAAAGAGGCCAGTCCTGCTGTGGCCATCTCTGTGGTACTGAAATGTTGGGGCTTCCTGCGTCCACCCACAGGCTGGTCACTGCTACCCACGAGTAACATACGGCCTTGTGCTTTAAGAGGCCTAGCACGGCTGTGGGCACTGGGGTTGAAAGATGATGCAGTTTCTTTCTCATTATCTTTATTTTCTCAGTGAATTATGACAAGATTGGGTTAGTTAAAGGAAGAACATGGCAGGAGAAGGTGTGAATAACAGAAGTGATGAGTGGAAGAAGGACCGCAGAGAAGAGATCTAGGGGTGACAGGGAGGCCGCAGGGTGCACTGACCCCCATTGTAAATTTAAAGCAGCATCAGTCAGCATGATAGTATGCCCCCCCCCCCCAATGACATTCAGTGGTTCAGGTGCAGGGGGAGGCTTAGAGGATACCAGGGGTTAACCAGGGGAAGAGTCTGTCATGTGAGTATGGCTGATAGAGCAAAGGACAAAGGGCTGAAGGTCAATGTCAAGTGCTATTTTTGAATGCATCCTCTAAGAAGTATGTGTTGGAAATTTAATTACCACTGCAACATTATTAAGAGTCAGAGCTTTGAAGAGGTTATTAGGGCATGAGGGTTCTGTCCTCATGAATGGATTAACAATGTTATCATGGGAGTAGATTCACTGTCTATACAAGGACAAACGTGGCCCCTTGGCCTGCCTCCACCCCATCTTTTTGCATTTATGCCATTGGATGACACAGTAAGAAGGCCCTCACCAGAGGCTGGCCCCTCAAATCTTAGATTTCCCAGCCTCCAGAACCATAAGGCAATAAATTCTTGTTCATTACAAATTGTTCTGTTACAGCAGCACAAAATGGCTTAAGGCAATATCCTGATGGATAGTGGAGTCCACCTAAGTAAGAAGTCAGGACAGAGGAGGTCCTTGGCCGGGAAAAAATGGCAGCTGCTAGAGGAAACTTTATCAGAAGGGGCACCACAAGACAGGAAGTGGGGGAGTAGGACGTATAAGGTCAAGAATGTGGGGGCTGGGCATACTGAGGTTGATAAGGCCTAGACAAAGACCATGGTTGGGAAGATGGATGGAAGACAGAATAGAGAGACCAGGATGCTGGATGGGTCAGTGCTGAGATAATGAGTCACTAGAGTGGAGTGAAAGGGTCACAGGATCAGTGGGCGGGACTAGGAGGATGACCGGGGGACTGGGCCTGAGGCTAACAGACAAAGGTGGTTAGGACAAAGGTGGGTGCTTCAACGACCTGGGGTTCTTGAGGGGCAGAAAAAGCCACTGTTTCAAACACATGCAAGGCAGGTATGTCTTTGGGGAGAGGCAGGGTGCAGGGCCAGATGATCATGACAACCCTCAGAGCCAAGCTGTGGATAACAGCTCCCCTTCTGACAATGACAGTGAGCTCCAGAGGGCAGAGGACAAGGGTTGGGTCAGAGTGGTAGAAGTGGAGCTGAATTGCACCACATGGGGACAGAGTCCAGGGATGCAGAAGGGTTGGCTATCTAGGGATGAAAGGCTTGATGGGCTGGATCCCGATGGCCCTGTAGGGACAGTCAGTAAGGAGGTTTAACGACAGCCGCCCCTTGTGACTGGTCTCTTGGGTTAAACATGATGAAAAGACTGGGTGGTTGGCAGAGTTAAGCCAGCAGTCTCAGGAAACACAGGAAATTTGTTGTCTACAGCCTTTAGATAGTTGCATTTCCAGGTTGGATTAAGTGGTCTTCCCACCAGATAACAAACTTATTTCCAAAGGTTAATTAATTCAACAGATGGCTTTTTGAGCTATGCACTATTCTAGGCAAAGAGACTGTTATCTGAAGACAAAAGACCCAACAAATCCTCTTCTCGGGGCCCTTACATCATTATACTACATAATGAGAAATACATTATATAGCATGATAGGAGATGATAAAGGCCATGTAAAAATAAAAATTAGAGCAGGATAGAAGGAGACCTGGAATGCTGGGGTGGTGACTTAAAATATTAACAGGGTGGCCAGAGCGAGAGAGTAACACATGAGCAAGGACTTGAAAATGGTACAACAGCACAGCAGGCAGAGGGAAGACCCAGTACAAAGGTTGTGGGGCAGCAGGCTTGTCTGTTGTGTCAGATAAACAGTAAGACGACAGGGTGAATAGCGCAAAATGAGCAAAGGAGAGAGCAGTAGAAGGTAGTGAAATACTTAGGAGTAAGTGTAATGAAGTAAATGGGAACCACTCCTAGGGAAAGAATTCATGTCCACATAGACAGAGGCACAACACCGAAAAACACCTCTGAGTTGGAGATCGGGGCCATGGCAGTGTTACAACGCAGTTCTCCCAATCACCCTGGGCGGTAGTGCACAAGTCACTTCATCTCTCTGAATTCTCAGGTGTTGCTCTGGAAATGCAAAGTTGGAGCAGTTTCTATCTGGCTCTAAAACTCAAGTCTCAAGGGAACAGGGACACATGCTCTCAGGACAACTGGTTACAGTGGTTGGTCCGTGGAGGGACTAGAAGCTCATCCAGACTGATGCCTGGACAGGCTGGGGTTCTGTTTGCTATTGGGCTGCAAGAAATACCTACCGTCCCCAATGAACATTTAAGAGCCGCTCCACTAGAGGGCAGCTCTGCACTAAGAAACTGGAAAATGTCTACTTGGGAAAGGGAATGTGTGTCATCCACTGGACTGTGATGACTAGAATAATCAGAATGAATAACAAGACACTCTGGAGAGCTTCCAGTAACATTTCAGCTCCTCAACATCTCTTTCATCATGGTCTTTGGAGTAACATCGTAATGGCAACCATTAGTACCAGCCTTTGAATGCCTGATTTTTAAGACTTTCTGGCTTTAAACTTAATATACCAGACAGACATTATTTCATTTAATCCTCAAAATAATTCTGTGAGTGATCTGTCTTTATTAAGCCAACAGAGGCCCAAAGAGCAGACACAGCCTGAGGCATGGACCCTTGAGCACATGATTTATTGCCTGGTATGCTATGCTACCCTATGCTATGGAATTGTATCCTTAATACTGTATGTATTATATTGTACCCTCATAAGAAGGGGACCACAGGAAGCAGATTAAAATGAGGGGAAAAACCCAAGCAGGGACATGGTCTTAGCAGAAGACTGCTTCAGTCTGACCCCATGGGAACTCTGAAACATACTTTGTTCACAGACTTGGTCCCACCTTGAGAGAAGAGGGCAGCCTCTGTCACCCTAGATTAGCCAATAGTCTCTAGGAACTCACTCCACCTGTCACTCAAGGGAGCTGTAATCTGCATCAAATGAAGTTATCTAGGGGTGGGACCAGCTGGGACCCATCAGCTCCCATCACTGGGATGGGATGTCCAAGCATCTTGCTGGCAGCTATCAGAGCAAGAGTTTAGACCCAGGTCTTTCTACCTTTCATATGTTATATTCTCATGGAAATTCAGAGAGAGGATTTTTTTTTGTAATGATAACTAATGCCCTCATATATAAATGGGTAAATACAAGGATACTTCAAAATTTCATGGAAAGCAGAAGTAAAAGATAAGCTTACTTTGATGCCAAAAAAAATTTGGACTCCTTTTTTTTTTTAAATTTTTTATTTTTTTTATTTGGTAAATATAAATTTCCAAAGTACAGTTTATGGATTACAATGGCTCCCCCCCCTTAATTTCCCTCCCACTCGCACCTTTCATAACGTGCATTGTGCATGACTTCAAAAAACTTTTGCACCACAGTAAGCTTATCTTTTACTTCCATTTTCCAAGAATTTTGGGGGAGTTTTGTGCAATCACTAAGATAGGCAAAGAAAAAATGAGGAAAAAAGTTAAAGGAACAGGAATCCAATGTAACCAGAATGAGGTTGCTCCCTTTGGGACACATGTTCTGACTTTGTGGCCAGTGTCAGGTCAGCCTCCACATGCAGCTACATCCCTGAAACAGAAACCTAATTCCCACCTGACACGAGTAAGCAATGTCAACTGTAGCGAGAGTTTTGGACAGAAATGACGGTGTGACTTATGTTGTACATCACACTGTGAAACCTCCTCTTTAAAGCTCTTCTTCAAACATACGGTCTCAGGCCTGAGAAAGTTCTTTGTTCTGGTCTGCCCGGCCTGGCCCTGGCCTGCCCCACAAGCGCTTATTTTGTATGAGAAGATCTCTGTGGTGGGAGTACAGGGGCGAAGGTGATGTTTAGGTCACCTGCTGCACCAATATTCTAATAGGAGGGATGCTCCTATGAGAGCTCCCTGGGCAGGAGCCAAAAATAAAAAATAAAAAAAAGGAAAAACAGTAAATGATGTAGTTTCGCAAGGAAGAAAGCAAAGTCAGCAGTTCTTGATTTCCTGGCACCTAACTCAGAATTTGGTCTTTCGTGTGTGCACATTCGGGAATCAAGGGACAAAAAGGCTAATGTCTTCAAGCATCCTGTGGGGAATGCATTCCCACTAACGTCCACTTCAGAGTTCAGTTAACATATGCTTTTACGTAGGGTGAGAACTTGGACCCTTAGTGTTTAGGCTCAAGCCCTAGTGCACAGGCTCAGTCCCAACTAACAACTAATGACTTCACAATCCGTTCATTTATTCCCTTGTTTTCTCCACTAGGATGTCAATTCCACGAAGGCAGAGGGCATATCTGCCTTGGGGTCAGATGGAAGACCATCAGCTCTTTGTTGAATCAATAAGTAAACCAGAGAGAGAAAGCCTCAAGGTGATGTGGGATGGTAGGAGAGGATTTAGGATCTGAAATCAGCCGGATCAAATTAATTTGTGATGAAGATTTCTAATCAGTAACTCATTACTCAAACTCAAAGAGATAACAATTAGGTTACACAGCAAAGAGGCACACATATATATACATATCTGAAATCCATAGGAGACAGTTCTGATCAAGGAAACCTGTATTACCTCGTGCTGTGCTTTGTTTTTGAGTTTCTTTCTTCTACTACAGTCCTATTTTGTACTTTCCTGTCTCAATATTTAGTTTGGTGCCCACATACCACCAAAGTAGTGATGTAAATAAAGGAACTAAGTCACGTAAAGGCTAAAATGTAATCCAGGTTGAGTTTTTCAAATATCAGAAACCTGTACTTCAGGTTTATATTTGGCAATGGTATTTGGTTATGGATTAAGTCTTGTCCAAACTAAAATTTCAAAAAGGTTTCTGAAGAAGTTCTTGATTGCTTTAAATATTTTTAATCTTGGGTTTTACATGTAATATGAATGCACTGTTTAATAAATGCTATTCTTTCTACGATGTGTCAAAATTAATATTAGCCTAGACAACTGAAACATACGGCAATGTGCCGTCAACATATCCAGTCACCTATGAGTTTGACATTACTGGGTAAATAACACCAGAGGAATTTCTGCCAACGTACCAGGATATATTCTTGCCTCACAAACAAGAAAGTGTTTTTCAAGATCCCAGGAAAGAAAGCCCAGTAATTAGGATCATGATTCCAGCAACAACAAAATTATTTTAGAGCAGTTAATAAAAAGGTAGCTCTTGCCCATTACAATATTTCTCAAGATGAACAATGTTTACTGGTTAGTTTTCCCTGCTAGATATTTGATGATGTTGAAGTTACTAAATTTGTTTTGAAAACATTTTGTATAATTCCCAAGAGACTTGGCAGGCCCTAGGCTTCTGAAACACAATGATTAACAATTAGTATTACTCAACACAATCAAGGCCATCAAGTGTTTGTAAATAATGCTTAAGACTAGCTTGGAAGTGGTCCTTTTGGTAACTTCCCTTGGTAAGAAAATTGGCAATTCCCTGAACAGAAAATGTCAACAGTGTCACGGGGCTGAGCCTATACACCAGGGTCCAATTGCTCACACTACATGAATGCATACGGTGCTACCATCAGACTTAGGTGTTAGTGCCAACACAGACAGTGCAAGGGTGAGTAGTAACACACGCTCCTACAATTGGAAGACATATGTCAGATACAACTGTCTCTCCAGGACTTGGGCAGGGTTTCAGAACTAGCAGTCAGGCTGACAATGAAAATGATTTGAAGCATCTCCATGGAAGGATCACATGTCATCAACACAGGGGCTCCAAGACCCCAGCATGTACGGTGAGCAATGGTTTCTCAACACACAAGCAATGCAGGAGATAGCATATTATTTTGACAAAGAGTCAGGCTCTCTTTCAATTTGCCATTAAATAGAAATCAAGTGCTAACATAGAATTCAGGTGACGAAACAAAGAAGAAAGAAAACAATATTTACTGATTAAATAAAACAGGTATTATATTAAAAAAAAAGTTGTTAAAAAGACTCCAGCCAGGTGCCAATGTTATGACATAGCAGGTAAAGCTACCACTGACAATGTCTGCATCCCACATAAGTGCCAGTCCGTGTCCTGGCTGTTCTTCCAATGCAGCTGCCTGTCAATGGCATGGGAAAGCAGTGGAAAATGGCCCAAGTCCTTGGCCCTACATAGAAGACCTGGAAGAAGCTCCTGGCTCTTGGGTTTGCTTGGTCCAGACCTAGCTGTTGTGGCCATCTGGGGAGTAAACCAGCAGATGGAATCTCTCTCCGTCTCCCCCTCCCTCTTTCTATATAACTCTCACTTTCAAAATCAATAAGAAGAAAAAAAAATCACCCAGCCTCCAGGCTTCTAAGCGGTAAACCTAAATGTGTAAAAAAGGTAGATGTTAAAGGCCAAGAGTACAATGCCGATAGGCAAGCCCATTGCATCTAGCAATTTCCTAATGTGTGAAATCTTTTTTTTTTTATCTTTTATTTAATGAATATAAATTTCCAAAGTACGACTCATGGGTTACAATGGCTTCCCCCCCCCATACCGTCCCTCCCACCCACAACCCTCCCCTTTCCCACTCCCTCTCCCCTTCCATTCACATCAAGACCCTGTTTTCTTTTATCTTCAACTCTGTAGTAGTACCAAGGGGGACAGTAATTCTGATCATGTTTGGCAAAGGAAAAGAGATTTCTCTAGAGCCATAAATATCATACACTATGTAAGTTTCAACATAAAGCTAGGGGCCGGCGCCATGGCTCACTTGGTTAATCCTCTGCCAGCGGCGCTGGCATCCCATATGGGCACCAGTTCTAGACTCGGTTGCTCCTCTTCCAGTCCAGCTCTCTGCTGTGGCCCGGGAGGTCAGTGGAGGATGGCCCAAGTGCTTGAGCCCCTGCACCCATGTGGGAGACCAGCAAGAGGCTCCTGGCTTCGGATTGGAGCAGCTCCAGCCGTGGCAACCATTTGGGGAGTGAAACAACGGAAGGAAGACCTTTCTCTCTGTCTCTTTCTCTCACTATCTCTAACTCTACACATAACACAAAATTTACCGTCTTATCCATTGTAAGTATACACTTCAGTGGTTTTAAATCCATTCACAATTTTGTACAATCACCACTACCTTCCGTTGTGTACCTTTTCATCTTGAAACTCGGTCCCCATGAAACAGTAACTCTTCCGTCCATGGAACTCAACATTCTACTTTCTGTTAAAATTTTTACTTACTATAGGCACTTGTTAACTTCTGAGTAAAAATTTAAGATAAAAAAATTGAATGCCTCAACACATACTGAAAACATATGAAATAGGAACTATACATGACCGGGCACTGACCCAAAGGCATCCATGGTACGGGGTCAGACGGATACCAGATCTCACAGGCCTCTGCAATAGTTTTTCAGGAATTTGAATCGTATTCTGAGCGATACAGGAGATCGCTGCAGAGATAATGACAGAAGAAGAGAGAGAAACAGGAGAGAGAGAGAGAGAGAGAGAGAGAGAGAGAGAGAGAGAGAGAGAGAGAAGCTCTCCTATCACTGGTTCATTCTAGAGATATCACTAATGACCTGGGCTGGGCTGAATCTCGGAGTAGGACACTCAATCCAGGACTCCCATTTGGTTGCTAGGAACCCTATTATTGCTACTGCCTCCCAAGATCTCTACTAGCAGGAAGCTGGGGTGAGGAGTCAGAGTTGGGTATCAAATCCAGGTGATCCATGTGCGATGAGGTTATGTTAACTACTAAGCCAAATACCCACCCCCTACTGCAGGGTTTCAAATAAGGATTAGTGGGTCAGAGGAAAGTCCTTCAAAAAGTTCATGTAAAAAAGCAAATAAAAAGTAAATTTATCTTGATGCAAAAAATTTTAAAATCCAGGCATATGAAGGGACTTCAAAAAGCCCAAGGAAAAGATATTGCATAAAAAATATCAGTCATGCATTTCAAAATATTTTTGCAGCAAAATAAACTTACCTTTTAATTCCATTTTCATGGACTTTTTGAGATATTCTTGCATATCCTCTTAGCATCTGTAGTGCGGGTGCCGTTGGTGCCACACTCAGAGCCCCTTACAATAAGATGCACCGCTTCTCTAATCTGTTGACCCCTTCTCTGGAAAATTTCCCTTGGCTTTATGGGGGTTCCTTGGCCCAGGGTTGATACCCATCCATTCCAGGATGCACCCTGTTTAATGGTAGTTGATGTCCGGCTGGCATGGGAGGGAGCAATGTCAAAGACCAGCCCCCCTTGCCTTCATGTGGGACAACTCTGGTGCAATTCACGCTCCAGAGCTCCTGTGGGCTCAGCCCGAGGCTCAGTCCACCTGAGCAGTGCATCCCTCCCTGGCCCAGCCCGACTCAGACACTGCACTCCCACCCTGGAGCACCCCTGCACTAAACTTTGTGCATCTGAATCCGTCTCAGCTCGGCTTCGGGAGAACGTGACCTGTGCAGCGTGATACCTCCCCTCCTCCACCACCTGCGCCACCACTGCAGTACGACATTTACTTCTGTGGTTCCGACTCACTGCCAGCTCTTCAAGTGGATGCTGAAGCTCGTGTTCCGTCCTCAGTACCAACCACCATGGCCGGAAGGCTCGAGATGGAGCTCATAGGAACCTCTTCACCACTGGCTTTCTGTTGCATTACAAAATGACCACACTGATGCTGATTAAAGGTGACAAGGTCATTAGGTGGTAGCTGTGTTCATTTGAAAATACCATCAATAGCCAATTTACTTGCCATTTTAAAATGACTTTATTAAATGCCACGAAATCAAACGTTGCCCGCCTCCTCCAGCAGCATGTGTGACAAAAGGTGGTTCATCTGCCTGTATCTGGCAAGCCAGCTGCTGACTTTTAATTACCAAACACTGCAAATCCTAAGAGGGACAACCTCATTAAAAACTTGGGTTGCGAGCCCTGCAAGGTCTACTGTCTGAGAAACATCAAGACTTTAGCATCGCACACCTTCCAAGTCTGAGTTCGACAGCAGTCAACGCTAACGCACAATGAACCCAGCAGCCACATACATGGGGGGTTCCCCTCTCCCTGTATATTTTCCTATTTTATATTCTTTTCCATAAGTGCAGCAGTTAGCAACTGCTGCATCAAATATCACGTTGCAAGAGGGAAAACTCTATGGCTGAGAACAAAAGGGAGCCTGGGGAATCTGAGTGAGCAACAACTCTGGTAGCGTTTTTACCAGATCAATACAGAGTTCAGTAAACACCTAGGTAGAAACATTGCGAAGCACTTTTCTTCCACATCCATATCTTTACCAAGATTATTAAGGTCCCCACCTACAGATGAGAACATTACACTCAAATTCTATGCCGTGATCAAGGCTGGAGTTTGAATGGATGTAAGACTGTTTATATGCACACAAGCACGTGGGATTGAGGAATCATAATCCTAGGGGGAACACAGCACCCACAGTTGTTTTTGTAATAGACGACAGACAGGATGCACTTATTCTGACAAGGGCTCAAATTCACTTTGTACAGCTCCAAGGCCACATCAAGACAGGAAAATAAAAGAGAGGGCTGCAGGAGACAGCATCTACGTTCCACAGGGCAGAAGCCTTGAGCCTACAGTGCTCACCACCCGCTGATAACCTTAATGTCTGCAGCCGGGTTGCTCTGTTTAGGAACTTTATGCCAGCATTAATAACTAGGAAAAATCAAATTCCCAGTGCTCTATTTGTCTACTACATGCATGTGCAAAATAAATGCTCCTTTTAATAGCACTTTCCATGAACTTTTTGCACTACCCTCAAATGCCAAGGCCAGAAGTCTGAGGTTACTTCAGAAAATTCCTAGAGTTAAGGGATGCTTATTTTGGAGTTAAAAAAAAAGATTCCTGAAATCCACAGTTTTTTCATACCATTAATTTTCTTCTTTTTTTAAAAAAAGATTTATTTTATTTATTTGAAAGACAGAGTTACAGAGAGTGGTAGAGCCAGAGAGAGAGAGAGAGAGAGAGAGAGAGAGAGAGAGAGGTCTTCCATTCTGCTGGTTCATTCCCCAAACGACCACAACGGCCAGAGCTGAGCTGATCCGAAGCCAGGAGCCTCTTCCAGGTCTCCCACATCGGTACTGGGGCTCAAGGACTTGGGCCATCTTCTCCTGCTTTCTCAGGCCATAGCAGAGAGCTGGATTGGAAGTGGAGCAGCCAGGACTCGAACCAGAGCCCATATGGGATGCCATCGCTGCAGGCCACGGTTTTAACCTGCTGTGCCACAGCGCCGGCCCCAATAGCATGGTTTTCCATGAACTTCCCCTCTTATAGCATGTAGAAATTTCTCTTTCTATGCTTGCAGACTACTACACACAGGTTTCAGTTCAAGGGCACTGACTAGAAACAGCCCTCATCACCATGGTTGCACCACAGTACCAAGCCCGGGGCAACAGGCACACTGGAAGGATGAGGTCAGCCTTCCTGGGCACACAGTGAACTCCCCTCGAAGGGGTTCTATGCAGATGAGGGTTGAAGACCCTTTTAGTGGACAAATCAAAGTTACTTTTCCAAATCCAGGAGCACCTCAACTCTGCCCAGGACCTGGGCATGCACAGTAGGGGCTCTACGGACTCTAGTGAATGAATGCAATCCCACAGGAGGGAGAAGCAGGCTCCTATCTTGCTAGGTCACAACCAGCAATAACCATCTAGGAAGAAGAGAAAGGTTTTTTTTTTGATTAATGTACTTGTCTTTATTACACCCCATTTTAAGCCTACTTTAGTTTTAATTTGCTGCTTTTCCCAACTTGAGATAAATGCTTAATACATTCAATATTTAGATAATAAGGATAAAAAGTTAAAGATATAAATTTCCCTCTCTTCATGGTCTTAGCCATAAATCAAAAGGTATGATTGATACATGGCATTTTTTATAAGCTTCAAGTCAAAATATCTTGAAATATCCGTGGGAATTTCTTGGGCCATTTAATTAACTGCTAAACTGTGAGGAAACCACCAAGTTAAATTTGCAGGAGCACAGAGATTCAAAGGGCAAATACATCTTAGACACAGACTGATCAGTTTTCAGATTCACCGTCATCATAGGCCTTTAACCACTTAACAGTTTAGTGTGCATCTCCTACAAACAAGAATGCTCTCTTTTATCATCACAGTGGTTATTAAAGTTAAAAAAAACTAAGATTAATAAAATAGTCATCTACAGACAATATTCTAATTATATCACTTATCTATTTAAATTTTCCCCCTATAGTTTAGGATATAGTCCAGGATCATGCACTAATACATTTAGTTTTTTTCTAAATATTATTTATTTATTTGAAAGGCAGAGTTGCAGAGAGAGAGAGACAGACATCTTCCATCTGCTGGCTCACTCCCCAAATAGCTGCATTGGCTAGTGCTGAGCCAATCCAAAGCCAGGAGCCAGAAGCTTCCTCTGGGTCTCCCACACAGGTGCAGGGGCCCAAGGACTTGGGCCATCTTCTACTGCTTTCCCAGGCCATAGCAGAGAGCTGGATTGGAAGAGGAACAGCCAGGACTCGAACCAGCGGCCATATGGGATGCAGCACTGCAGGCAGCAGCTTTACTCACTACACCACAGCGCTGGCCCCATACATTTAGTTTTATATGAATTTCATCCCTTCATTTCCAAAGATATGATATTTTTCTATTATTTTCTGGATTAATTACACTGTAGTTATAAAAGTTATTAAATAGGATTTCAATCCTTTTCTTAGTATGTGGTTAATTAAATACTTTGGGTCTGTAAAGAATATGTCCTATTGGGCGCAGTGTTCATTAGTTCCTTAAGATCAATTACTAATCCTGTTACTTAAATTTCAATGATATATCTCTATCGATTTCTAGTCTACTTATTCTATCAATTATTGAGTAATGTTAAAATTTCCAACTTTAGGGCTGGTGTTCTGGAGTATGGGGTTAATCCACCACCTGCAGCACTGGCATCTCACATGGGCACTGGTTCAAATCCTGCTGCTCCAATTTCAATCCAGCTCCCTGATAACAGCCTGGGAAAAGCAGCGGAACATGGCCCAAGTGCATGGGTCCCCACATCTATGTGGGAGACCTAGAAGAAGCTCCTGACTTTGTCCTGCCCCAGCCCTGGCCACTGCGGCCAAGACAAAGATTTTTATATGAGAGGCCTGGGGGACTGGGTGCAAGGAAATCACAAACGAAGACAAGGCCCAAAGGATTAAGAATAAAAATTGACCTAGTAATTAAACAGCCTCAAGGTCTGCGGATTGTATTCTCTCCATTTGCTCCAACTTCTCAACATGTTCTGTGTAGATTTCACAAGGCTACCCTGATTTGAGTTATGTTTAACCAAAAGTCATCAGGTCAGACCCTTAATAGAGGTGACTCATCCCTCTAAGTGAAAGTGGATGTCAAAGGAAGTCGACCAATGAGAGGGAACTCCCCTCCGTCTTTGGCTCCTGTACACTGACCAAGCATCAGGTTGCAGCCAGTAAGACAGAGGATGTACTCAGAGAGGCAGCGGCCTCCTTGTCAACAAAGTGCCCACACTCCCATCACCAGCTGGGTGCCATGGGCTCTCACGAACTTGCCTGTTTCTGGGAGTCTGATTCAGGCAACCCTTCCCATTCTCCCTGCTCTCGGGGGGCTCAACGCACTGGAGCCTGACCCCTGCCCTTTGGCCCCTCCCACACCTTGGCAAGGGCTCCCCCATGATACACATCCTCCTGTCTCATTTCTGTAGTGTTTTCTCTGGCTGTGTTCAGCAGTGGATAAGGCTAGGAGGCCAGTGGGGTACTTTTACTTAGTTACTACCACCTTGAAAATAAAGCACTCTTATGATTTAAAGATATTTATAAGGAACTAAACAAAAATCACCCAGAATAATCATTTTCAATATTTAGGAATATTCCTGCCTGCTCTTTTTTTTTAACTCAATACAAACACACAAATATACATCTGTGTACCAAGCTAGTCTTACCAAAAATTTTATTAACTGTACCTTCAAAACACAAGGGTGACATACGATAGAGTCAGGTGACTCAAGTCAGGTAAACTTAGAGCTAAAGACAAAAATCAGGTCCTACAGGGCTGATTGTTTTTCTGATCCAAAAGAGCTGCTCACCATGGCCTCCAGCTCCACCGCCTAAGTTAGAAGGGTCCATTCTTGCATTTCAGAAGAGAAAGCAGACTGCAGGAAAAGTAAGTGACTGGCATGGGGCCGGCACTGTGGCATAGCGGGTTAAGCCACCGCCTGCAGTGCCGGCATCCCATATGGGCGCTGGTTTGAGTCCCAGCTGCTTTACTTCTGATCCAGCTCTCTGCTGTGGCCTGGAAAGCAGTAGAAGATGGCCCAAGTCTTTGGGTCCCTGTACCCATGTGGGAGACCCGGAAGAAGCTCCTGGCTTTGGATTGGCAAAGCTCCGGCTGCTGCAGCCAGTTGGGGAGTGCACCAGTGGATGGAAGACCTCTTGCTATCTCTGCCTCTCCTCTGTATAACTCTTTCAAATAAATAAATCTTAAAAAAAAAAAGTGACTGGCAGTGGGTCCACTACCCGCTTTGTTAATTAAAGTCACATCCCTCTACTGATATAGGGTACTATTTTACCCAACAAAAACATGAAACTATTATACAAATAATTGCATGCTGAGAAAGAGGAACTAACAATCTCATCTTCAGTACACACTGAATAAAAACTAAACTGCCAAAAATTACTACCTTGGGGAAGAAACCAGTGTTGCTAATAATTAACGCCACTGAAAGAAAATTCCAGGGTGAATATCGGTATTTATCCCAAATTGTCTCCGTGAGTCATTAAGTCTTGCTCATGTGAATCTAAGATATTATAAAGAGTAACTGAGCGTTCACGCGTTGCCATCATTCTGTAGCTAACACTCACAGAAATACAGATGCCAGGTACTGTGCTTTGGGTGACTAATGCTTAGGGGTGGCAAAGCCCTGTAGCTGTCAGTTATATTTTCACTTGCATTTTATTGCTCAGGGAAGTTATAAATGTCAAAGCTGCTTTTCCCTTAAGAAAGAAGAATCCTGCATTTATTAGAATTCCTTAACTGGCTTTACGGTCAACAGATGGCACATGAATCATTCATAGGTGTAATATGATCAACGGTAGCAAAATCGCCCACCTGGTTGTATTCCCAACCAGGAGTCCCATGCAGACAGCAGCATGGACTGTCTGTCACGAGCAATGATTAAGAATTCCACTCACAGCCAGTGTGCTCCTGCTGCTGTCCCCAGGAGCTTGGAGGAAGACTGCTTTTGTGCCAACACTACAACAAGTCCCCCCCCCACCTTTTAAAAGATTTATTTATTTATTTGAGTTAGAGACAGAGGTGGAGACATCCGCTGGTTTACTCCCCAGATGGTCGCAACAGCCGGAGCTCTGCCGATCAGGAGCCAGGAGCTTCCTTCCTGCATGCGGGTGCAGGGCCCAAGGACTTGGGTCATCTTCCACTGCTATCCCAGGCCACAGTGAAGAGCTGAGTCGGAAGAGGAGCAGCCGGGACTTGAACCAGCGCCCATATGGGATGCCGGTGCTTCAGGCCAGGGCTTTAACCTGTTGCGCCACAGCGCCGGCCCCAACAAATCCCTTTAATCTTCTCTGTGATGATGATTTAAGATCTTTCCATTTGACTTCTGTTCTAAATCATACTTCTAAATAGGGCATAGTAAGCAATGTGATCTATGGGAGGGTTCTTCAACAAATTCATGGAAAGTGGAATTAAAAGATAGGTTTGTTTTGGTGCAACCTAATTCTGAAATCCTGGCAGTTTTTTCATAACATCTATTTCTCCCAAACTTTTGAAGACCCCTCATTATACGGATTTCCATCTTTTTAACTCCATCTTCCTTTTTGGAGTGCCCTTCTGTTATCTATACCAAGTCCCGGGGAAGCCAGCATGCGTTGCCCTCAAGTATGTCTTTTGGACATGAGAAGTGGTGAGCTGAAGGCAAATAAGAGGTAGATGCAGGAAATCTCAGGGCTCACCCTCTATTTGCCTAAAACCAGGACACAAACTTACAAGACAAAAGATAACCCAGCTCCACTTTTTGCTGGCAGAACAATGGAAAGTCACCGGAGACTACTTAAGACACTGTATTAATCAGAATCTGTATTAACCAGAATCTGTATGAACAAGCCTTGGGTTGCCACCCCCGAGACTCAAAGTCCCCTTCTTTCATCCTGCCACTTCTCTAGAAATTTGCTATTCTTTGTTGAAGAGCCACGGCACGGATAATCGCTCATTCCCTGGGTACTGCCCATCTATATAGGAAATCTACATGCCAACAGACTTCTGTTTGTTTTTCCCTTGTTAACCCATGAGGTTTGTTTGTTGCTGGGGTCTATTCCAACTAAGAACCCATGAGGGCTGAGAAAAAAGTATTTTTTTCTCTCCTACATACTTATACTTTCTCTTTTACAATCCTGAATATCATAAAGAAGAGAAATGACCAGTATGAGCACAGTGATGACCACGCAGTGCCATGACATGCCTGATACAGGTTTTATGAAACCAAATTCTCCCAACTGTGAAGTCAGGCAATGTGCATTAGTCACAATTTCGCCCCACCCACTATGGGATGCCAAGTCTGTTGGCCATTTTCCCTGTCATTAAATACTCCACTGAGAGTGGGAGCGGGAGAGGAGAGGAATGGAATTCAAATTAAGATTCTTTCCTCATTATCTTTTTTATCCCTGGCAGATAGGTAGGGAAAAGTGGAAACATATGGCCATTACGAGTGTCCGGTGGGGATGGGAATTTGCTCTTATTCATGATCAGAGTTTAGGGTAAAGAATATGCACACCTGTACACACACAAATACGCATACATGTAAGATGCTGTTTTTCCATAACAGTTGACCTTGCTTCTTGGATCTTTTAACTTCTTGTCTTGTTGGCATGCAAACCACGCATCTGCTGTGAGCTCAGTGGGATCACAATGGCGCTAGCAATTGTACTAATCATAGCAGCAGCTATTACAGTGAACGGCATCTCACGTTTAAGATAGCCTACTATGCTGCCTGTCCCTGAGTAAGCAGTCAGACAACTATGGTGGCCGCATCTTCATTAAGAAAACAGAGGCTAAGAAGAAGTGCGTGGCTTGTTCACGTTCACAGATCTGGATCTCTTGTGGGACATTCGTGGGGGGCTTACTCTCTTCTGATTGCTCCTCCAGATCCAATCTCCACTGTGGACCCCAGGGGGCTGACTTGCAGGGGTCGTGTCAGGAGACTCTTGGCTCTCATTTTTGGAGAGTTCAGACAATGGGGGGAGCACAGCAGGTTCTGAGAAAGAGAGAGTGCGGTCTTTTCTGAGTGAGGGTATTTCTCTTCCCCAAGCTCCCTCTCCAGGGACTGATTTTACCCCTCAATCAGAGCACCCATAAGGGCAGTCCTTTATCATCGAATCCAAGCTCCCATAACCTCGCCCTAACCCCAGACTGGGAAAAGTAACGGTTCTATCATTGGGGTTACCTTAGAGTCTACCTGCACCCTTATAAATAGCACTTTTTGCTAAGCCCTCTTCAAACTACCCTAATTTGGGTGCATCATTTCTTGCAGGGACTCGGACAGCTACATTATTCACTGTGACATGATCTGAAATGATGTAGCTTATTCCTTTAGGAAGGTTTTATTTGAGAAGAGGGAGCAGAAGCCAACAAATTAAGTGGCCATGGGGCTGGCACTACGGCGTAGCGGGTAAAGCCACCGCCTGCAGTGCTGGCATCCCATAGGGCGCCGGTTCGAGTCCTGGCTTCTCCAGTTCCAATCCGGCTCTCTGTGATAGCCTGGGAAAAGCAGTAGAGGATGGCCCATGTCCTTGACCACTGCGGCCAGATGGGGAGTGAACCAGCAGATGGAAGACCTCTCTTTCTCTGCCTCTCCTTCTCTCTGTATAACTCTTTCAAATAAATAAATAATCTTAAAAAAAATTAACTGGCCATTCAGTGTTTCCCTTCATACGAAATCTGTATCCTCTTTCCTGCAGTGGTTGGAAAATCACTCTTCCAACATTATAGGTGTCCTTGGTGAAACTCACAGTGCACTCACCTGGCTTCCAAAATTTCTGGGCTTACACCCAGCTATTTTAGACAATCACTTGGCATCAGGTACACTTGGAGCAGCCAAGGAAAGCCCTCTGAAGTTATCAGACAGAGCCCCCCTCTGAAAGGCTAGTTCTGGGAGCTAGAGACAAAATAGAATGCACTTTGTGGACTTTCCTTGAAATCCCAGAATTATCCCGCTCCCTTCCGGATGGCTACAGGCCAGAGAGTCCCAGAGACAACACCCACACATCATCCTGCTCACCCCTTCCCGTCTACCCTGATAACATCGGCCCCAACTTTTACTTTCACGATGCGCATTCAGGGCAACACTAAGGGAGCAACTGGCTTCGCCTTGTTTCAAAGAAACACAATTATGCATACGTCTGTATTACTTGTAATGACTTTAAAATTTTTGGCATTTAAACACTGAGATGCACAATTCTATGTGTGCGTTTGGCTGGGAGTACCTCCAACCCAGGTGCTTCTGTGAAGGTATTTTGCAGATGTGATTAGAGTCGATAATCAGTGGATAGTGAGAGAGATTGCTTTAAGTGGAAGATGGCCCAAGTGCTTGGGCCCTTGCACCCGTGTGGGAGACCTACAAGAAGATCCTGGCCTCAGACTGGCCCGGCTCTGGCCACTGCCGCCATTTGGGGAGTGAACCTGCAGATGGGAGACCTCTCTCTGTGTGTCTCTGGGAGCCTGAGCCAATCAGCTACAATGACTTAAGAGCAGAACCAAGGCTTCTGTGAGACAGGCGAAATTCCACCTGTGGACAGTGGCTTCAGCTCACGCCAGAGCGGCCCAGCCTGACCTTCCTGGAGGCCTGCCCTGAGGAACCTGAACTTGTCAAGCCAGCCTCCTCCACCACAGAGGCCAATTCCTCACAATACATCTCTTCATAGAGGTCTCCTACTGCTTCCGCCTCTTTGACCTTGACCAACACAAAAATCAAGGAGTTGAGATCGTAAACATATTCATTGCTTTAATTAAGCAAAAACTAAAGCTATGTTGATTTGGGGGTGGGCGAAGAGCAAATCATAAATAGCTCCCAAGAGTAAGAATATAAGATTTAAAATAAGAGGAATCACACTTCTATAAAGATGCTTTTTTGAAAAAAAATCCAAAATTATGGGGGTACCAGAAAGCAGGCTAAAAAAAAGTATGGGAAATCATCCATACAAGGGCACCAGGAGGCTTGTGGAATCCACAAACATGCACATAATGAAGGTAAAACTCGCACGGCTCTTAACATCCATCAGTTTAATAAAGTAAAATTGAGTACTCAACGTGTCCACTTAGAAGATTTATGGGAAGACATGAAGAAAATTATAAAGAGTAATTTCTGCTAACGTTGTCCTAGGACATAAAATGCTTTATTAGACCATTATGCTGTCTCAAGACTTAGCCACAAATGTGAATTTTATTATACATTTACTTCAAGTCCACATTGTTTCAAAAGATACGGTATTAAAACACTGAGTTTTTAAATGAACTTTTTATTCCCACACGTACCAAATATACCTGATTACTGTCCTCTAAAAACTGAGTATCAAAATGCTGTTATTTTTGTCCTAATTCTCCAAACAGTTATAATGATCAGGTGAATACATAGAATAAATGAAGACTGCCTGGAAAGTTTAAACTTCTTCAAAAACCATCGCCTTCCATAAAAAAAAATTATGCAACTGTCATGAAACTCCACCTCAGCCTGGCATGTGCTCCGCAGTAGTTGTAGGAGGGAGTTCAGTGCAGGAATGGCATGGACATCTTGCAATACCATTGCTTCGTTTAGCCCTTGTTTACACTCCTGTGGAACCGTAGTCTTTCCATTTTTCACTTGTCAAATATTATGATTACTGGTGTATTAAGCCTGTGATTATACAATGGATTGAAGTAGGTCTTAGCAAAAAGCGAAAAAAAAAAAAAAGGAAGGAAGGAAGGAGGGGGATTAAGGGAGGGAGAAGAGGGGGACAGAAGTTTGGTTATCTTGTTAGAACTGTACCTATGAAATATGTGGAATCTGTTCTCCCTAGATCAATAAAAATAATTTTAAAAAGAGGGGTTTTTAAAAAGCTGATGAAAAATGTCTATTATGAAAACCAATGTAGGGATTTCATTTTGTTTTATACCAAATAAACGTGGTTTTGGTTCCATTTTTCTGTTAGTTGAACTTCCAAGAACCCTCCTACAATTCCAAATGCTTCTTCAAGCTTTCCTGACCATTTCTTGGAAGATCGAAAGCTCTTCTGGGTGATGTTTCACAGTTTGACCCTGAAGCAGGAATTTTCTGCACAGTGCTACAGGCAGCCAACCATGGAGCGATTCTGTCACGAACTACACATCTAAATGACAAGACTTTCTCAAGCGCAAAAATCAACCACACCCAGTATTTAAGGAAAGGAACAAAAACCTTGCACCAATGTTAGGTGTTTTTCTGTAGCCACCTAATCTCCAACAGAAGACACTCAGAGAACACAGGAGTTCTTTGTTCTCACTTTTAGGTTCTAAAAACACACACAGTCCTGGGAAACCCCTTGCTGGAAGCTCATTATCAAATATATACAATATCTTATCATCGCTTGGTTTGATATTCATGCTGGTGATGTCTCACCTGCAATATTACCGTATATACTATTTAAAACTCTTCTTAATGTTTAAAATACTTTGGAAACAGTTTTTTAAAAGTTTTTTTTTCTCTGAAGTGAAACAAACAAAATAGAATCTCAATGACTCCAATTACTCATAAAGATCATTAAAAGCTAAAAACTAATCAAAGCAAAACAAATGAAAAAATGATGAATAAACATTGTTTCATTTCAAATGTACCAGGTGGCACTCAGGGTGAACTGGCCAGTATCAATACAAGAAAAAAAAATACAAATGCGCAGCTGCAGAGGAAAGCAGAAATATCAAGTCTCTCATCACCATGTGTGATCCCAGACAGTGTCCAAGAAATGGATGACTATGTTAATACTGAGTTACAGGGGCTGGCGCTGTGGCACAGCAGGTTAACGCCCTGGCCTGAAGCAGCAGCATCCCATATGGCCATCGGTTCAAGGCCCGGCTGCTCCACTTCCTATCCAGCTCTCTGCTGTGGCCTGGGAAAGCAGTAGAAGATGGAGCAAGTCCTTGGGCCCCTGCACCCACATGGGAGACCTGGAAGAAGCTCCTGGCTCCGAATAGGCATAGATCCAGCCATTGCAGCCAATTGGGGAGTGAACCAGCGGATGGAAGACCTCTCTCTCCCTCTCTCTCTCTCTCACTCTGTAACTCTGACTTTCAAATAAATAAGTATTTTAAAAAAATACTGAGTTATAAAGTTAAGAATAGTAATTAATTGCCTACACTTGCAATCCTTCCAGACTTCTCAATCTTAAACATAAATTCAACCAACTTATTTTTGAAGATACAGATTTCTAGTATTTCATAGGAATGTAAAGATTTATTGGTAAAATAAATAATAAACAAGGAGCAATTCAGCCAGATTACATGGGAAAATATGGCTTTTAACATAAACATGTTCACATCCATCAACTCTGGACACATGCAGAACATCAAAGTTCTGGAATTTTGATACAAGGATTAAGCTTTACATTTTTAAATTGATCATTCATTTTTTTAAACACCCATACACAAGATGGTACTTAAGAAGGTGCCATTCCTACTTTAACATATGATTCACAAATGCCAAACAACGTCACCTTTTAAATTAATTTTTCCATCAGTAGTACCTAGCACATTGCAAAATCCTCAATAAAAATGGGCTGAATGACTAAATAAGTGAATGAATAAATGTGTGCATATATGAAAAAATAAAGGGATGGATGGAGGGGGGGAGACAAAGCTAGGCTTGACTGAAATCAGCACAGGTTATCCCCAGGTCTAATACTCTAACATCTGGAACCCTAGCGTTGGCTAACCGTTCATGCCTCATATTACCCAGCATCCCACGGGAGAGAGAGAAGACAGAAACCAACTTCAGCAGCTCAAGCCAATCCCCTCACCTCAATACAAAAGCACTCTGTCAGGGAAGCCCTGCCCATTTTACAAACGAGGAGACTGATGCCGGGAGAAGGGACATGTCTTGGCACTGCTGCTGGACTCAAACCGAGGCCCTCTGTAACACAGAGCATGTGCCTTTTCTGTCTACCTAGATATAGGGGGCCCTCACACCTCGGTTTATCCAATTATTTGTTCCTATTTAATTTACATCCATTTTGTCTTATGTATATGTTCCTTCATACTGAGGTCTAAGAACTTCATAATATAAAACTAAATGGAAAAAAAATCCAATTATCCATAACTCTAGCATTCTAATGCAGAAACTATTTGCAAGTTAAGTAATTTTTGGCTTCTACACCCAGCATCTTGGCCAAGAAAATGGGCTGGCAGATTCTCTTCCATCTTCCTACGCAGTGGTTCTAAGCCACAGCCCACACTAAGCACTTAAGGATCTAAAATATGAGGTTTCAATTCCCCCAAACCTAGGGATACCTTTGCTCCCTGCTCCAAGGACTAGAAAACCTGGGAGCGGGAATGTCCTAGACTGTCATCTTCTACAAGGTAACTGCAGCAGAGCCCTCTGACCTCGCTCTTTGTGCAGTGCAATCAAAGTCCTTCTCAGAGGGGATGAGTATCTCTGGACCAGCCACCAGGTACCCTTTCATGAACGTGAATTTTCACATGAGGATGGACTCTACGGGGCCTCTCTTCCCACCCTTCCCTGAATAAGTACAAAAGTGAAACTACTGCCCAAGAACATGAAACCCTGAGTGCATCTGGATCTTTCCCTATCGCCGAATGCTTTCCCAGCAGATTGGCAGGCAATGTTACTGCTTTTCATAGCCAATCAGTGGCTTACACGATGCAAATGCACAGCGACAACACAGCCACAACACCAGCAGCCCAGAGGTTTCAGGCAGAGCAACTGGTCACTTTTACTTAGAGACTGCTGTGTGCAGGTCATTCCTAGGAATTTTATGCACGTAACCCTCCCTGAGCCTCATTACAGCCCTGAAATTGGTGGTATTATTATAACCATCTGTTTTTTTTTGTTTTTTTGTTTTTTGTTTTTTGTTTTTTGTTTTTTTTGACAGGCAGAGTGGACAGTGAAGAGAGAGAGACAGAGAGAAAGGTCTTCCTTTTGCCGTTGGTTCACCCTCCAATGGCCGCTGCGGCCAGCGCACTGCGGCTGGCGCACCACACTGATCCAAAGCCAGGAGCCAGGTGCTTCTCCTGGTCTCCCATGGGGTGCAGGGCCCAAGGACTTGGGCCATCCTCCACTGCACTCCCAGGCCACAGCAGAGAGCTGGCCTGGAAGAGGGGCAACTGGGACAGAATCTGGTGCCCCTACCGGGACTAGAACCCGGTGTGCCAGTGCCACAAGGTGGAGGATTAGCTTATTCAGCCGTGGCGCCGGCCAAGATTCATTTTCAGTTCTCTTTATATACAGAAGATCAATTTAGTATATGTTAAGTAAAGATTTCAACAGTTTGCACCCACACTAAAACACAAAGTGAAAAATACTGTTTGAGTACTCGTTATAGCATTAAATCACAATGTACAGCACATTAAGGACAGAGATCCTACATGAGGAGTAAGTGCACAGTGACTCCTGTTGTTGACTTAACAAATTGACACTCTTGTTTATGGCGTCAGTAATCACCCTAGGTACTTGTCATGAGTTGCCAAGGCTATGGAAGCCTTTTGAGTTTGCCGGCTCTGATCATATTTAGACAAGGTCATAGTCAAAGTGGAAGTTCTCTCCTCCCTCCAGAGAAAGGTACCTCCTTCTTTGAAGACCTGTTCTTTCCACTGGGATCTCACTTGCAGAGATCACTTATTTATTTATTTATTTATTTATTTTTTTTTTTTTTTTTTTGCCAGAGTGTCTTGGCTTTCCATGCCTGAAATACTCTCATGGGATTTTCAGCCAGATCCGAATGCCTTAAGGGCTGATTCTGAGGCCAGAGTAACGCTTGCTTTTAATTCCCTTTCATTCCCACCTTTTTGATCTAATGGTCCAGAATAAGACATTTTTCCTTGTGAGGGAGCTAAATCCATGAACAGCCATTAAGGAATAGGACTAAAAGATAGTCTCCCTAACTAGATAAATGGAAGTGTTCATCCAAAATCCAAGCCCAGGCCTTCCAGAGACCGGTAGCAAGGAAACAAGGGCAGTGTGGCCGATCTTGCTCCCCAAAGCCAGTGCCCTCGCCTTGGGCCTCAATCACCCAGCTCAGCACTTCCCTCTCCTGGATGCACGCCTAGAACATCAGAGGAAGTGGGGCCCCTGTGGCAGGAACAGCTCATTTTAGAGAAACACCAGTTCCTCTCTCCTTGCTTCTCTCTTCTTATTCTCCTTTGCCTTACTTTTTCCTATTGAACAGGAAAAAAACATGTTGAAAAAACATGGGTAAGTCCTCTGAGACTGAAGCAGACTTGAGTAGTCGTCACCATCAGGGCAATGTGTGTGGGTCTCTCTGCTCTCTGGGTGGGCTGCCACCATGTCCGTTCCCATCTACCAGCACCCTTCTGCCTTCCTCAGAAAGCAGAACTCAAGGAAAACTGTCTGGAGAACAACACGCGTGGGCAACGTGTTCTTGATTCCAACCCTGGACACAGTCTTCTAAGGAGTTTCCAAAGGCTGGATTTCCCTCCAGAATTCAACTTGCACGAGTCTGTCAGACACACACTAGGGAAACCTTTCCAAGCTTAGGTTTCGATGAGAAGAGGGAACTACTGCCGTGCGCAGATTGCAAGGCGCCACTCCATGCAGCTGATGCTAAAAGAGTGGCAGCAATCAAAGTTCCACTTCTCAGCTGGAGGGTCCTGCCTGCACAGCACAGTCCACACGAGGGGGAAGGCGCTGGTATTCAGAAGGTTCCAGTATATGACTTGCTTCCAGGAAAAGTGCTTGTGTAAAACCAGCACTGACCAGGGCTACGTAAGCTCCCATTTGAGGCAACATCAGCCTCTGGATTCCCTTGCTGGGAGCTTGTTGTAGCTAAACCACCACTTGGTGATCCAGGATATCCAATTCTATGTTGGAACTGGGTCAAATACGCAAAAGTACACGTGGCACCACTGACATTGGTGTGATGTGTACGTCAGTCACACTAGTTTAACCGTGGGAATAGTTCCATCTTCGTATGATAATCCAATTCAAAGCTGAATGGGTTTTTAAAAGTTCTTTTGGGGGACAAGGAACAAAGAGCAAGTCAACCTGTTGATGGACTAAAATGTGATGATTAAGGATATAAAAGAAATAGATCCAACTTAAGATCATTAGCAAGTTTCCTGCATGCTATTACTAAACTGTCTCTCTAAGCAAAATTAAATAATTGCTTTATTAATAGGTCTCTTGCTTTTTACAAGGTCTCAGGAATAAATGCTCAGTGAGAACTAGTTCCCACTTTGGATGTGATGGCCTCTAGGAGACGCAATATATGGGACTGAATCAATGTGGGACATGTGGGTTTCATTTGTCACTTACATTGAAAACCCAAACCCACCGACTGGACAGACATTCCCTGGGCCAGTAATGAGGACTGGAGCATCCAGTCATTGTCACATCTACTGCTCATCCTGCTCATCCTGCTCATCCCCAGGGCTGTGCCAAGACCAGTGGACATTCAGCTCCGAGAATGGGAATGGCAGATGCACTACAGAGAGGCTCAGGAGGCCAAGGCCAATCCCTCCTTTGGCCAGTGTACCCAATATTCTCTCTTCCAACCTTGTCTCTACCTCACATCAGGAGCACATGTCCACATGTAGGGTTAGAGAACACAGAAGTCATTTTTCACTATACTTAGCCGATAAGGAAACACCAACTATAGGTATTTCCAGATAGGAGCACTGTGATTCGAAAGAAAAACTACTTCATACATGGATGTAACTGAGCTCTGCTATCACTCATTCAACCTGCCATGACATAGATATTATGTAAAAATACTTAATTGTTTAATGCTCACATCTTTACTCTTTGACAAAAATCTATTTGCTGTTTTAGTGGTGCTTTTGAATACCCTAAGCTAAAATCTACTAAGTCTTCCTGATCCAATAACTCTGCTAGATTTTATTGCTAGTAACAGGAGAAAAGCAGGTTTTTCATATGCTAACTAGGGACAAAAGCATCAATCCACAAATTAAAAACACTCTAGTGAAGCAGGCATCTGATGCTGCTGTTGCCTTTTGAAATGCCTCTGTCTCATATGGGTCTGAATACTGGCTCTGCTTCTCAATTTAGCTTCCTCCTGATGCCCTGGGATGCAACAGTGATGGCTCTACTCCCTGGGTCCCTGCCACCCAGGTAGAAGACCAGGACTGAGTCCTGGGCTCCTGGTTTTGCCCTGACCTAGCGTTGATTGCTGCAGGCATTAGGGGAGTGAATCAGTGAATAGAAGACCTCAATATCTATTCTAATTCATTCATTCATATTCATTCTCTCTCTTCCCCTCCCTTTCAAATCAGTACAAATTTAACAAATTTAAAAACACTTTAGTGCAATACATCTGGAATGGGACAGAGAGGACCTTGTCAAATCCTCTCTCCTAAAAGTGATGATCAAACTAAAAAAAAAAAAAAAGAAAATGACATCAAAAGCAACTATTTCAGGACTCTGGAAATGAACAGAGCACATAATATGTCACCATTTATTGAAGTAAATCTGTTACACTTGAGAGGGCATCTGCAGTGTTTTAGCTTGGGGCTGCTGCCATCACCCCACCCCACGCAGCCTCTGCCAGCTGGTGATTCTAGCAAGGGGAGGCAAGTCAGGAAAACCTGCACTTTTGCTTCCAAGTGAGGCTGCAGAAATTTACAGCAGAGCACAGCAAAACTTTCTGACCCTGGACATTGTTAGAAACAGCAGTAATCGTAGAGGCCAAAGAATGGGGAAAGACACTGAGGCTGTGGTAAGCAGCAGACAAGCCCAAGTTTAACAATAGTGAGGCAATGAGACAGCCATAGTGGACCCTGATCCACTCCCATTTATCTCAGCACACTCAGCAGAAGCTCAGAAGTACCTGGTTAGCCTCACTTTCCTGTCAATCAAGAATTCTATACCCAGCAAAACTATCCTTCAAAAGTGAAGACAGAACAAAGGCATTCCAGGCCAAAGAGTGGGAAAATTCAATGTTATCACTTCTTCCCAAAGTCTTATCCTTCCCCAGATTATCCTTCAAGTTCATTATTATGCTTATATTAAAACTAGGCAAAGACGTGACAGTTAAAGAAGATTACAGTATCTCTCAGGAATACAGACACAAAAAATCATTGGCAAATGCTACAAATCAATCCAGGAACACATACAAAGCATTACACAAGATTCATTATGTAATTCATGTAATATCATGATTAAGTAGGATTCCTAACTTTTGAAAATTAATGTTATAAACCATATTAGTTAAAAAGGACAAAAAAATCTTCATTTAAACAGATTAGGAAAAAAGCATTTCACAAAATCTTACATTCCTTCACAATTAACAAAACTCCAACAACTAGGATTAGAAAGGGATTTCTCCACAGCAGAATTATTCTTAAGAGTTAGAGTAGAGGGGCTGATGCTGTGGCATAGTGGGTAAAGCTGCCGCCTGCAGTGCTGACATCCCATGGGGGTGCCAGTTCAAGACCCAGCTGCTCCACTTCTGATCCAGCTCTGCTACAGCCTGGGAAAGCAGTAGAAGATGGTCCAAGTGCTTGAGCTCCTCAACCGCATGGGAGACCCAGAGGCGGCTTCAGATCGGCACAGCTCTGGCCATTGCGGCCAACTGAGGAATGAACCAGCAGATGGAAGACCTCTCTCTCTTTGCCTCTCCTTCTCTCTGTGTGTAACTCTGACTTTCAAATAAATAAATAAATCTTTAAAAAGAGTTAAAGAGTAGAAACAATCTATTAAGTGAACTGATTACCAAAAGGAGGCAAATACACACACTCTGTAGCAGAAAATAAATGACTGCGCATACTGTAATAAACTCAAACAGTACACGAGCTCAAGGAAAGAAGCCACCTGCAAAAGATAATATAGTGCATGACTTTATATATATGGAATGTCCAGAAAAAGCAAATATACCGAGAAAACAAGCAGATTAGTGGCTTCTGGGGCTAGAGTAAGAACAGACACAGAATTCAGTATTCACAAACAATCTTTCAGGGATGATAAAAATATTCTAAAACTAGATTGTGGTGATGCTTGAACAACTCCATAAACTTACTAGAAATCATTGAATTGTACACTTAAAATGTGTAAACTTTATGGCATGGGAATTATAATAAAACTGTGTAAAAGGAAAAACATCCTAGACACTGCAAGATGAAAATTTTACAGGATTTTTACTTGAAAGGCTGAGAGACAGATAAAGACACAGAGAGCTTCCATTTGCAGCTTTACTCTCCAAATGCCCACAACAGCCAAGGCTGACTCAGAACAAAGCTGGGAGCCAGGAACTAACTTCAGGTTTCTTGCATGACAAGGGCCCAACCACCCAATCCATGATCTGTGGCTCCCCAGGGTCTGCAGTAGCAGCAGTAAGAGGAAATCAGGAGCAAAACCAGAACTAGAATTCAAGTACTCTGATGAGGGATGTCAATGGTAGACCAGATGTCCATCCCAACAAGTGACAATTTTAAAAACATGAGGATCTTTTCCTAGATCAAAGAAAAACATTTCAGTGGAAATAAATTTGTCAGAAGTATTCCAGAAGAGGAATCAGCAAACTAAGACCCCTACTCTAAACCAAAATAGGCCCATCACCCATTTTTGTATGATCCATGAGCTCAGGATGGTTTTCACCTAAAGATCTGGAAAAAGGCCAAAAGAATAATATTTTATGATCTATAAAATATGCACAATTACATAGAATTCGAATTTTAATCACAACAAATAGAGTATATTGAAAAACAGCCATGCTTGGTTTTTAAATGATCAATAATTGCTTTAAATTCTTCATTTATCTTTTTCTATTTGTTTTCTTTCTATATGAAAGGCAAAGAGAGAGAAGAGATAGCTCTCATTCACTGGTTTACTCCTCAAATGGCCATGACAGCCAAGGCTGGGCCAGGACCAAGCCAGGATCCCAGAATTCGATTCAGATCTCTCACACAGGTGGCATAGACTCAGGCAGTTGAGCCATCATCTGCTGCCTCCAAGGATGCAAATCAGCAGGAAGCTGGATCAGAAGCAGAGGAGTCAGGACTCAATCCAGGTCCTTCAGTGTGGAATGTAACCATACCAATCAGCGTCATAACCACTGCGCAGAAAGCCCAACTCTACAACTGCACTGAAGAGTCCACTGGATCCAACAGAGACCTTACAGCCCTCAAAATCTACAGCATTTACTACCTAGCCCTTTACAGAAAAGAAAAGCCAATCTCTGTTCCAAAGTAGTGTTTGTCTTTCTTGAAGGGACATCAGATTCACTTGGAAGCAGAAAAAAATAAATGCAAATTGAATTCTACCCATCTTTCTCAATCCAATGACACTCAAACAAATGACACTCTTGGGATACTAGTTTTCTAAAAAGCTATCTACATGATTCTGGTGTTTAGCCAGGTTAGCTATTCTTGATTTTTCTTGACACCAAAGCCAGAGAACTGAGTTTTATTTTAATACACTGACATCACATGCAGACTTGACAATTAGTAAACAACACCAACGTAAACCACTGGCAGACAAAACGGACCCTTCCATGACAAAATTACCTTGCTGTTCTGTCTCCCAAAGCGAGGGCCCATAAGGCCATTGTTTCCCCATCAATGTTTCCGAAATACATGATCTGTGCTAACTGCTAATAACCAGTCCCGCTCTGCCAAACCACTCCAGAAGCAGACTTTCTGCTAACAGCACTACACCTGAACACAAAAAGGTACGAATTAAAATAATACAGGGTGCCAAAATTTTGATAATTCTACTGCTCTTACTTATTTTAGATTTCTGAATCCTGTAGCCCAAAACAGTCAACAACTATTACAAAAATAGGTTAAAATGGGTAAGACTTAGCACAGATTGTAGATTAAATATGTCCACCGTTCTTTGTAGCAACACTCATCAAGAGGTGGAGTGGCATAGCAGCTAAGACACCACTTGGACACGGTCACACCACATGGCAGTACCTGGGTTTGAGTCCTGGCTCCACTCCTGACCCCAGCTTCCTGGTAGTGCAACACCCTGTGAGGCAGCACATACTGGGGAAACCTGGATTGAGCTCAGGGTCACCAGGCCATTGTGGGCTTTTGGGAAGTGAACCAATCAATGAGGGCTGGTTCATTCTCATTCTCTCTCTCTCTCTCTCTCCCTCCCTCCCTCCCTCCCCCGATTTTCACTGTCCCTTAAAATAAAAAAATAAATATTAAAGAATATATAAGAGTCGATCAGCCTGAGCCTGAGCTCCAGAGCCCTCGCACTTGCACTCATGTTCTTGGAATCCTGAGGCTACCATACCGAAAAGGGGCTCAGGGTCAAAGGCCATATGGAAAGAAGGATTCCACCATGCCAGACGTCCCAAAGGAGGTCAGATACCAAATATAAAGTCCCCCTGATGCCAAGGAGACAGAAGCTTTGCCACAAAGTGGTCCTATGTCAGAATCTTAACAGTGAAGAAACAAAAATCGAGGCATCATCAGGTCCAGGAAAGGACCTCAGGAAAGCCTACTTTTTCTAGAATATATGCAAACATATGCACTATCAACATCAGACTCATTTTGGAATACAGTTTAAAAAGAAGTAGAACAGGTAACCGAAAATCAATTGGTATATAATTGGAATGACCTTGATAAGGAAGAAAGGAGATGATATCTCATCAAGTAAGCGAAGTGACTCTATGGAAAATGACCCGAGTCACTCACCCACCCAATCATTCACACAAACAGGCAGGCAATATCTACCACGCACAAAGTGCTGTGCTCCGGTGAGGCCATATATTTCAACCAAAGATTGAAAAAAACCCAAGTGTTTTGAGAAGTGCATACTAAAGATAAAAGCGTATTAAAAATTAAATGGCAGAAATCTCTAAGAACGTTTATGGAAAAGCTCAGAGTGACTTACGACGTCTGAGCTAAACGGTGTCTGGGATTATATTCTAGGGCAGCAGGACTATGAAACAATAAGCTTGGCACAGACAGTAGAATGTGGGCTAACAGACAGACGCTGGTGGGAAAATCAGAACTCTTCATCTTTTATTCCCCCTTTGGCTCTATGGAGCAGACTATTTTCTAGTAAAATAAGAAACTGAAACCCAAGATGAGATAAAATTGGTTAAAACAAACAAACAAAAAATCACAGAAGTGCTTGTTCCTGACTTCAAATTGCACACTAAGCCAAACCACATCCCAGGGCCCCAGAAGAACTTCTACCTGGGAACACAAGCCACAGTTTGTGAAGACAGTGCCAAGAGGTCTGAACCAAGCCAATCTCATTCCACTTTCCAAACAGGAGACAAGGAAGTGGCTTTTGATTTAAATATGAAGTTTGAAAGCAACAGCTGAGGGGCTAGTGTTGTGGCATAGTGGGCTAAGCCTCTGCCTGTAGTAGCACCAGCAACCCATATGGGCGCAGGTTCATGTCCTGGCTGCTCCATTGCTCATCCAGCTCTCTGCTAATGGCCTCGGAAAGCAGTGGAAGACGGCTCAAGCTGCACCCACCTGGGGGACCCGGAAGAGGCTCCTGGCTTTGGATTGGCTCAGCTATGGCCATCGTGGCCATTTGGGGAGTGAATCAGTGGATCAAAGACCTTTGTCTCTCCTTCTGTCTGTAACTCTGCTTCTCAAGTAAACAAATAAATAAATCTTAAAAGCAAGCAGTGCCTGATGAGATTCTAGAAAGACAGCTAATGAACAGGCAGTTTCACTGAGCTCTTGAAGAAAGGACAGCAATGGTGTGGCACACCACACAGCAAAAAGCTTCCAGAAATGACTTTGCCATGAGTCATTCAACACCACAGTGGGGTATGTGAATTTAAGACCATGATGCAGATGAGGAAAATGAGGTTCTTAAACACTCAGGTTTAAGTGTCTGAGCTATGACTAAAAACCAATTTACACCAAGCTAATCTCATTTCTTATGGGATAAAAGATTGTCAGAGACAGGAGTTAATTTCACCATGACATTTGGCCAACTTCCTATGACATGGTTTTAGACAAGACAGAAACTATGAACTGGGTGACAGGTTGGAAAAGGAACCTCACCTTCTTCTGGATGTCTCAAAGTACCTCCCACTCAACTTGTCCAAAAGTAAATGCATGAACTTCTCCCTCCAAGCTGGCTTTCCTTTGGTAGTTTTTTTTTTTTTAATTTGACAGATAGAGTTAGACAGTGAGAGAGACAGACAGAGAGAAAGGTCTTCCTTCCATTGGTTCACTCCCCAAATGGCCATTATGGCCAGCGCTGTGCCGATCCGAAGCCAGGAGCCAGGAGCTTCCTCCTGGTCTCCCATGCAGGTGCAGGGCCCAAGCACTTGGGCCATCCTCCACTGACCTCCAGGGCCACAGCAGAGAGCTGGACTGGAAGAGGAGAAACCGGGACTAGAACCCGGAGCCCATATGGGATGCCGGTGCCACAGGCGGAGGATTAACCAAGTGAGCCACAGCGCCGCCCCTTCCTTTGGTAGTTTTTTAAATCCCAGTGAAGGCATCTTCATCTATCCCAGAAGTACAGACAGGCATTCTTGAAGTGATTTCTTCATGATCCCATGTCTAATCCATCACCAAAGATTACCAATTTTACAATCACTACTTCTCAGCCGATTTTTTTTTTTTTTTGACAGGCAGAGTGGACAGTGAGAGAGAGAGAGAGAGAGAGAGAAAGGTCTTCCTTTGCCGTTGGTTCACCCTCCAATGGCTGCCGCGGCCGGCGCACCGCGCTGATGCGATGGCAGGAGCCAGGAGCCAGGTGCTTTTCCTGGTCTCCCATGGGGTGCAGGGCCCAAGCACCTGGGCCATCCTCCACTGCACTCCCTGGCCACAGCAGAGAGCTGGCCTGGAAGAGGGGCAACCGGGACAGAATCCGGTGCCCCAACCGGGACTAGAACCCGGTGTGCCGGCGCCGCAAGGCGGAGGATTAGCCTAGTGAGCCGCGGCGCCGGCCTTCTCAGCCGATTTAAAGTAGTGTTGCTCAGCCACTGACAACAAGTAGCAGCCTGGTTGCTAGTCCTTTAAAGCAATTTTTAAAATTAAGATTTAATAATTTGTAAACATTTTGCAATATTCATTTCATATGTAGATATTATATACTTACACATATACAACATTTTTTCCTGGAAAACATATTACTATCATAAAATGTGCGATTCCTAAAAATGATCATAATGGCTCAAGAAGGGTAGATGTACATGGTCTAATTCAGTGAAGCAATATTTGTAACTATACAACAAATAACACAACAAGTCATAATTTTTTAAAGACTTATTTATTTCAGAGTCAAAGTTAGAGAGAGAGAAATCTTCCATCAGTTGGTTCACTCCCCAGTGGATGCAACAGTCGGGGCTGGGCCAGGCTGAAGCCATGAGCTTTTTCTGAGTCTCCCACGTTGGATCAGGGGCCCAAGGACTTGGGCCACTTTCTGCTACTTTCGCAGGTGCACCAGCAAGGAACTGGATTAGAAGAGAGCAGCTATGACTTGAACCAGCACCCATATGAGATGGTGGCACCGCAGACAGAAGCTTAGCCCACTGTGGCACCATGCTGGTCTCTCTAATTTTTATAATCTCTCCACATAAATGTTAATAAATAAGAGAAAAAAATATGATATTTGTCCTTCTGGGTCTAGCTTATTTCACTTAGCATAATAATCTCCAGTTCCATCTATTTTGTTGCAAATGTCAGGATTTCGATTTCTTTTTGGCTCAATAATATTCCATCATGTATATATACCACATTTTCTTCCTCCATTCATCAGTTGATGGACATCTAGGCTGATTCCACACATTTGCTATTGTGAATAGAGCTGTTATAAAAATGAGTATGCAGGTATTAGCCTGATTTCACTTCCTTTGGATATATTCCCACGGGTGGGATACCTGGGTCACATTCACATGGAAGAACCATTCTTAGTCCTGTTGAGGCATCTCCCCACTGTTTTCCATAATGGTTGTACTGATCTGCATTCCCACCAGCAGTGTAATAGGGTACCCTCTACTCCACAACCTCACCAGTCCTTGCTATATTTTGATTTTTGGATAATAGGCATCTAACTGGAATAAATGAAATCATTCCCTCTGCCTGCTTCTGCTTCTTTGGTGACTACTCGCTGTGAATATTCTAGATGCAGTTATTTTTATTATCCCTTGAGAAGTGATGAGCTTCATGAATAACACTGTTTGGGTCTTTTTATCAGCTGTGGCGAATTCTCAGCAAATCTCTCTGCAAATACTGCTCTAACCCATTCCTTTCCTTTTTTCTTTCAATTCTAGTCAGCCTTCATCCCATTCTCTCTTCTGACTCCTCTCCGTCATGTTCTCATTTCTGTTTTTCAAATTATCTTATGGTATAGCAATTCTTTCTTCAGCTTTCTTTAACCTGCTATATAATACTAGCACACTGTTAGGGTTTTATTTAAATTACTGTGCATCTTAATTTGCATTATTTTTGTTTGCTTTGAGACTGCTCTTTATCCCTGTCTTAATATCCCAAGTTCCTTTAACATGGTAAGTATGTTTTATATATTCTAGAGATGTCGACTCCAGCGTCTGTGTATCGTACAGACCTGGTTCTGTTGCTTCTGTCTTTTGGATACATTGAGCTCAGGCCTCTTTGCCACCAGAAGGGAGTAGGACTGGTCTCTGGGCTCCCACACTGGTGGACTTGCACAGGATCCACTACAGGGATGAGAACCTCAGCGCCCTAGAGCCATCTGTTGGTTCTCGCAGGCATGGTCGCTCAGTCTAGGACAAGGCAAGTTTAACAGTGATCTGAGTCCAGAGACGGCTGCCCTTTGCTAGGATTGAAACCTGCCTAGAGTTCTTCTTGTGCCAAGGGAGCTGTGGGTCCTCAGATCTGCCCACTGAGGCCAAACCAGGAGGACCAGTCACCCAACTGCAGAGCGAGCTCCCAACTATATTCTTTTATCCACTCTGCAGTAGCACCACAGCCCTATCTACCTTATACTGATTTGACCTGTGTGCACCTGTCCCCAGCTGATCATCTGTCTTGCGTCTTACTATTTAAATTGAGACACTGAGATTGTTTTAATGTTATTTAATATATGTATAGAGTAAATTTAAGTAGCAAAAAGCCTACTTTGTCTCACTGAATGCTTTTTGCTTGAATTCCACTTGCCTGGCCTTAATAGCACCACTGCAGATTTCTTCTTTAGAATCAACTACTGGGGGGACAGACAAACGGCATTAGTTTTCTACCATAGTGGTAGAACCTTGGCAGTAACACAAGCATTTGCTGCTAAACTAATTATCCCATGGTTTCCCTGGCTCAGGATCCCGGCGCCTTTCAGCTGGCTCCTCTGTTTGGAGTCTCATAAAGCTGAAATTGAGGTGACGGCCATCTGCGCCCTCCTGCGGGAGACTCAGCCAGGGCGAGGTTCCCGTCCAAGGTCCCTCATGCTGCTGCAGAATCCATCTCCCTCGACGGAGGACGGAGGCTCCTGTTCTCATCCAGATGTTGGCTGGGGCTGCCTCAGAGGGGAGGGGCTCTTAGATCCCTGCCTGTGGCTTCTCAGAGCACTGTGACCCACCCAGGGACCGAGTCCCTGTCCCACTTCTACCCTCTTTCTTTCCATCTCATCAAGGCAAAAAAAACTCTGTAAAGGGCTTGTGTGGTTAGGCCCATCAGGAGGCCCATCAGGAGAATTCCCTTCCTGAAAGTCAAATGGGTCATTTTCCACAACCTAAGCCCCGCAGGATGGGGCTGGACACTGATGCAGGCTTAGGGGCTGGGTGGGGAAACCTCAGCCTATCATAAAAGTCTGCCCGTCAACATCACTCACTCCTTTATCCTTTCTATAGCACCTCATCTAGCTGGGTCTCTGGTAATACCATTGACTTTTTAAAAGTAAATTTGAAGGTCTTTATTATTATGATTATTAACAAGCAGGTGTAATGGATTCACAGCTGCCGGGATGAGGTTTTTGATGTTTTCCTGCCATTTGGACAGGTGCCCCAGGGCTGCTCTCCTCTCTGCTACCCACCCCTCCCCCAGTGTCATTTCCTCTAGAAATCAAAGTTTCCTTTGATCTTATTCTGTTTCTTTGGTGATTCAAATACAGTATTTCAACTCTTAAATGTTTTTTAGCTTATCTTTAAGCCACTGAATGCTTTCATATTTTTAAACCACTGAATGCTATTTTCTCAATCCTTACAAAAAATAATATCTAGAGATATGCTTATGTAATTCTGCCTCCTCCCCCATGGGATAAAAGGATTGTATCCTTTATATCTCAATTATGAATGATTTTTAGACACTATTCTCTTCTTAGAAATGATTTCTGACATCATGTTAAGTTGTACTATTGTAAGAATCATTATTCAACAGTAACTCAAATTTCAAGGTTTCATTACTATTTTATATTCCGTGTTCTTTAACCTGAAGCTTTCTTTTGATTGCGTTTTTAATTGACTGGACAATTTTAAATGAGTCTAAGTTCTTGAACATCTTGAAGCCCTTCGGGTTAATGAGTAGAAGGCACTTCCCCAACTCCTTCTGCTCAGTGATGAAGCTCTTATTTAAAACAGAGAGAGGCATTTGTAATCAAGGTAGACACACAGGGGTAATTGTGATTGCATGAACCACAAATATATTCTACAGGTAATAAAAAAAACTAGAACCAGCCAGGCATTATTTCCTAGTGGCAGACTGAAGCACAGTTGTGTTTCTCTGGACTGTCCTTCATCAAGGGGAAAAGGGGTTCAGCCAAACCATCGCTGTGACTCTCTGCAGGTTCCCCAGTCAACACCTTGCGAAACTCACGGAAGTCCAACACATTATCAAATCCCGCCTCACCCATGCAGAAGGATTACGCTCCAGCCAAGCGTTCATGGAGTCTACTTGTTCTCGGATGTGTTTACAGTTTCAGAGCTACACAGGGACAGAAAATGTAAAAATGAGCATTTCTCGCAGTGCCCTGCCTAGATGGAAAAGCGCAAACTTACACACATTATACACATTATGTTAGCGTCAGGGAAGGGGAAGTAAACTTTTGATGAACCCTTAGTATTCTCCAACACAAGGCATCGTGACCGTAAGGCATGCTTCCTATGCTCCATTAAAAATGCTTTGCAGAGGTTTTAAAGCGACATGTTTCAAAATTAGAAGGCATAAAAAGCCTTACAGTGCAAAGTCTTTTCCTAATTTTGTCCTTTGGCTACCCAATTCTTCTCCCCACAGTAAAGGTTATGTGTTTTAGTATAATCTTCCGAATACACTTTTTTAAAAGATTTATTTATGTACTTGAAAGGGTTACAGAGAGACAGAGTGGGAACAGAGAGAGGGGAGGGAAGAGGAGAGGGGTGGGGGGGGGGTGGGGAGAGGTCTTACACCCACTGGTTAACTCTCTAGATGGCAGCAACCATCAGGGCCTGGCCAGACAGAAGCTTCATCTGGGTCTCCCACAAGGGTGGCAGGAGCCAGGCACTTGGGCCATCTCCTGCTGCTTTTTTAAGGTCATTGGCAAGAAACTGGATCAGAAGTGGAGCAGCTAGGACATAAACCAGTACCCATATGGGATGCCAGCATCACAGGTGGCGGCTTTACCCACTACAACACAATGTTGGCCACCCAGAGATATCTTATACATCTGCAGAATCTCTCTTCCACTTTATTCTCTCTTCCTCCCTCCTTCTGCATTTTTGTCCCTTTCAAGATAAATTTGATCATTACATAGTCTTGGAGTTTGTATTTTACCTACTATATCTTAGAGATCTTTAAATATAACTATAGAATACTTCTGCATTGTTTTACAACATGGCACCCCAGTATCAGCATATACCATATTTTATCTTCCTGATATCTTATTAGTATACATTTTGAACAAGATTACAATTACAACCTCAAACATCTATCATTTGAAGAGTCTGAAGTACATCCTCAGGATAATTTTTGGAGATGAAATCACTAGATTATAGGCTGCAATGTTAATGTTATGGTCACATTGTTCTCCATCGATGGAATAAGAGTGTATACTTTCAACTAGTAATGTAGGAGTCTCCTATAGCAAGATTTTCAGTAGTTCCAAACCACACTGGATGGTATTTTCTTTTTTTTTTTTAATTTGTTTTATATATTTGAAAGGCAGAGTTACAGAAAAAGATTTAATATCCCAAAATGGCTGTCAAAGGTCAGGAATGGGCCAGACCAAAGCCAGGAGCTTCTTCTTCAACTCCCATGTGGCTAGAGGGGCCCAAGGACTTGGGTCATCCTCCACTGCTTTCCCAGGCGCAACAGTAGGAAGCTGGATTGGAAGTGGAGCAGCCAGGGCATGAACGGATGCCTACAGGGGATGCCGGTGCAGTGGTGGCAGCGTAGCCCTCAACACCCCAACACCAGCCCTCACTACATGGTACTTTCAAATTCTTCTTCTCAATTTCTTTTTTGTTTGATTTTGTATGATGTCAGTGTGAACAGACAGCTCTCATTTATGCCCCCAACTACCCTGGTTCCTCTCTCTTTTCCCTGAACCACGTGACAATGACAACACAAGCACACATATTCATATTCTCTCTCTCCTCTGAGATAAAACTTTACGAACAGAAGACATTCAACATTCAGGGTCTGGAGTCCATTAAGTTTGCATTTATCTACAAAGGCCCTCTGAATGCACACTGCAACACAGCAGCAACAATCTGCTGAACTCCGGGCCCAGGAATCAATGTCTAATGAGAATCGATTCAGTAGGGCTCCAAGGGACTTCATCTTATTGCCAATAAAAGGAATCCCATCAGGCACTTTCGTCCACTGCCTAGACACTAAGTAGGGTTTTTGATGATTAAATGCCAGAAAAGTTAATTGAGAAGTAATTCCAGGAGAATGTCTGACATTATAGGACAGTAGTGTTCTACTGGATAACTCAGGCAGGCAGGAGAGCAGTTAACAGAACTCTAGCACGAGGCAGACACACAACGGCAGGCTGAGTCATGATGGCCATGTCCTCCCTGAATCGGTTCTCATCTGGTAACTGCTGCCCAAAAGTAAAGGAACGTTCACCTCCTTTTAACCTCATGAACCTAAACACAGGACCACTCCCTGGTAAGCAGGACACGAAACAGTAGCAGCACTGTCTTCCATCTCTTCTTCCTCATTGTATGGGGCCATCATAGAACTTCACCAACATGAAACAGAAGGGTGGGGATTACAGAAATGAAGGACAAAAGAGGATGTCACCATAGATTAGGGCCGAACATCAAAACAATTAGGTGTAAAAGTTTGATGAGTTACAGTTCTTCCAAATCACAGAAAGGTAACACCTAGAGCATTAAGCTCATTTCATACCCCAGATCCTGGTCTCAGGTCTGGGTGCCCTAGATGAATACAGAATACCAGAATCAAGGTCCCCAAAACTAAAGATGTGCTCATGGTAGCACTCCATCATTATCATGTTCCCCTCTTTAAACCTATTTCAGAGCAAATAAACATCTCCTTCAGTTAAAAAAAAAAACTACTGCTTTTACTGGTGCAATTAATACATTTCAAACACAAAGAAAACTGGAGCTGATATTGTGGTGCACTGGGTTAAGCCACCACTTGCAATGCCAGCATCCCTTAGGAGTGCAAGTTGGAGTATCCACTCTCCCGCTTCCCATCCAGCTCCTTGCTAATGTGTCTTGGAAAGCAGCAGAGGATGGCCCAAGAACTTGGGCCCCTGCCACCATGTGGGAGACCTGAATGCAGTTCCAGGCTCCTGGCTTCAGCCTGCCCAACTCTGGCTGTTGCGGTCATGTGAACCAGCACATGGAAGATAATTCTCTCTGTCACACTGCTTTTCAAATAAATAAATAACGCTTAAAACCGATAACAAAAATAAAGCATCAATACAAAGAACACTGGGTCATTCTTATTCCTTTAAAATCCAGAAAGTGGATGTGTCGGGCCCAAATGAGTTATACTCACTCCTAGGAGTTCAGCAAGGTTCACATAACAACGTTTCTAATCTGGGACAAAATCTCAAGAGCTTATTGTTTCTTAGTGGTGGTCCTCTCTTCCTTCCCATGCTTTACACATACTGAGATCAAAAGCAAACTCCAGGGACACGGCCCTCCTTTGTACTTCTGACCTGCATTCAACACTCATTTCCTAGTCTGAATGTAGGCAGAGGTACTAAGTCCACAGGCTTGCTAATAATGCTGTGGTACACATGGAACTCAGTTCTGTTTGCTTGTTCAATGATAACAGAGAGCCTTGGCCAAACATCACTTGTCGTAAAGAACTCAGCTCAGGGCGTGTTCACTTGGAGGCTGTCCACAAGGCTTTGTGAATGCAAGCTTCAGAAAGATCAAACACAAAACGTCTCACGACCAGCAAGCATGGTAACTGTTAACGGCCCGGTGAAAGCCAATGTGATCGAGTATCTAAGCAGCCTGGAAAAGCTGTATTCCATACCTCAAACCCAGTAATTTTAAGAATAAACTTTTCAGAAAAATAGACTGGAGACCATGACAACATTTCATAATATAGGAAGATGTTCCATGAAGCATTCTTTGTTATAAAATTCGTAAACAACCCAAGTAGTCAGCATTGTTAGAGACTGAGAGGCATGCATATAGGCAGAGTGTTGGTGTCGAGTTTAAGACAACACTTGGGGGGCTGGTGCTGTGGTGCAGTAGGTTAATCTTCTGCCTGCACCGCCAGCATCCCATATGGGCACCGGTTCGAGTCCCAGCTGCTCAACTTCCAAACCAGCTCTCTGCTATGGCCTGGGAAAGCAGTAGAAGAGGGCCCAAGTTCTTGGGACCCTGCACCTGTGTGGGAGACCTGGAAGGATATCCTGGCTTTGAATGGGCCATTGCTGCCATTTGGGGAGTGAACCAGCAGATGGAAGACCTTTCTCTCTGTCTATAACTCTACCTCTCAAATCAATAAATAAAATCCTTAAAAAAAAACAACAACAACAACAAAAAAAAAAAAAAAAAAAAAACAGACAATCCTTGGGATGCCCACATCCCATACTGGAGTGCCCGGCTCAAGTCCTGCTCTGCTTTCCAATCCAGCTTGCTACTAATACTCACCCAGGGAGGCAGCAGATGATGGCTCAAGTGTTTGAGTCCCTGACACCCACATGGGAGACCCAGACTAAATTGCTGGCTTCAGTCTGGCTCAGCGCTGGCTAGCACAGGCATTTCTTTTTTTTTTTTTTTTTTTTTTTTTTTTTTTTTTTTTGACAGGCAGAGTGGACAGTGAGAGAGAGAGACAGAGAGAAAGGTCTTCCTTTTGCCGTTGGTTCACCCTCCAATGGCCGCCGCGGCCGGCGCGCTGCGGCCGGCGCACCGCGCTGATCGGATGGCAGGAGCCAGGAGCCAGGTGCTTTTCCTGGTCTCCCATGGGGTGCAGGGCCCAAGCACCTGGGCCATCCTCCACTGCACTCCCTGGCCACAGCAGAGGGCTGGCCTGGAAGAGGGGCAACCGGGACAGAATCCGGCGCCCCGACCGGGACTAGAACCCGGTGTGCCGGCGCCGCTAGGCGGAGGATTAGCCTAGTGAGCCGCGGCGCCGGCCTAGCACAGGCATTTGACAAGTGAAACAGTGATGGAGGGTATTTTCCTCTTTTTCTCTGTTTCTGCCTCGCAAGTAAAAATAAAATATTTTTAAACAGATGCATTTGTATATGATGTGATATGATACTCTAACAAAACACAGCCATGCCTAATTTAACAGACTCCTGCTTAATACAATATTACATGGGGACAAACTATATAGAATATCTTTTTAAAAGAAATCTGTTGAGGAATCCCAGATGGCTAAATAGGGCAAGGACAGGTGGATTTTGACCACGGGAACATAACAGAAAAAAAGTGGGGTAACTGCATTTTCAGGGAGAGTTGGAGAGAAGTTTGCGGTGGTAATTCTACAGAAAGAGGAGAGATATCGGGAACAGTGTGGGCAGCACAGAGTAGTGAGCAGGGACACCACTGGGGACGCCAGCAGGCATGGGGCCCGGGGAGAGGCCACCTCCCTGAAGTCAAGTGAGAGGACTTCAAGGCAGCCTGAGTCACTGCTGACACGCTGACTCTGAGTCTGGCTGGAGTACTAGCAGGGTCAGGGTGCCCACCTATTCATGTGGAGGGAGAGCACATGGCTTTCTTCCCATCCCCCAACAGGCACACTGAGCGACTAGCAAGGAGGAAGCATAATCTTAATAATATGAGAAGAGGCTGTTGCAGCTTATGCACGTGTGCGTGTGTGCTACCTGGGGATTTTACTGGGGGGTCAGGGGCCATAAACCCACAGTTCCCACTGACATGAGTCTGGCCCGTAGGATTGGCACGAGGCAAGCCGCCCACTTGGGCCTGTGAAGCACTCCTCTCCCTCATTCTATCACAGGCACATGGACTCCAACTGCCAAGGTGGAACACTGACAGGCAGCTGGCTCTGGGGATTCCTTGGCTGTGTCTGTGTAGGGACAGGCTTGTGGGGCTAAGAGTGGTTCCCCTGCTCTCTGTGACTGTAGGAGCCCTCCAAGCTGGACTATGGGAATTTCGTGGCTGCACGTTAGGGCATGGAGTGTAGCTAGGTCCCTGGGCAATTATTATTTCTGGCTTCAGCAGCTAAGAGCTCCCTGAGTGGGTCATTGCACAGAGTCCTGTGCTCACGCTGAGGACTGCACAGATCCTCTGTGTGGTTCACGTGCCTGTGTGGGTAGGGTGTGTAATGTAGGCTCACCACAGGCATTTATCACCTTGGCAGAGGTGGTGAGGCAGTGATCACACCAGCCAATATGATGACACCCTCTCCACTGAAGAAGCAGACACTCCACCTAAGCCACAGAGGCATAGTTCAAAAGGGACGTTAACACTTCATATTAGAATGTGAAGACTGGGGCCGGCGCTGTGGCACAGTGGGTTAATGCCCTAGCCTGAAGCACCGGCATCCTATATGGGCGCCGGTTCGAGACCTGGCTGCTCCACTTCCTATGCAACTCTCTGCTATGGCCTGGGAAAGCAGTAGAAGATGGCCCAAGTGCTTGGGCCCCTGCACCCATGTGGGAGACCCAGTAGAAGCTCCTGGCTCCTGGCTTCGGATCAGCACAGCTCCGGCCATTGCGGCCAGTTGGGGAATGAACCAGCAGATGTAAGACCTCTCTCTCTCTCTCTCTCTACCTCTCCTCTCTCTGTGTAACTCTATCAAATAAAATAAATAAATCTTTAAAAAAAATAATGTGAAGGCTAAGATATTGGTGAAATGCTTGAAATGCAAATCAAAACAATGATCATAAGATTAGTCAAAAACACAGAGAAGCAAATACCTGAGTTAAAGAAATCCATACACGATATGGATGAGAAGTTTTGCCAGGAGATATAGATCCTGAAGAGAAATCAAACTGAAATATTAGAAATGAAGAATTCAATATGTAAAATAAAAATACAGTGGAAAACCTTAACAACAGACTTGGTGAGGCAAAACAAAAAATATCTGAGTTAGAAGAAAAATCTTTGGAAATATCTAGACAAAAAAAAAAGAAAAAAATTAGAAAAACTGAAAATAGTATTCAAGATTTATGGGATATTATCAAGTGACCTAACATATACATTTTAGGATTTCCTAAAACTGTGGAAACAGAGAATGGATTAGAAGACCTATTCAATAAAATAATAGCAGAAAACTTCTCTAATTTGAAGAAAGATCCATGTACAGGAAACAAAGAAATTCTAACAGACACAATCAGGAAAGCTCTCAACCATGACATATTATACTCACAGTCTTTTAAAAAGATTTTATTCATTTATTTGAGAGGTAGAGTTATAGACAGTGAGAGGGAGAGACAGAGAGAAAGGTCTTTCTTCCATTGGTTTGCTCCCCAAATGGCCACAATGACCGGAGCAGGTGGAGGATTAACCCACTGTGCCACAGAGCCAGCCCCTATAGTCACAATTTGAAAAACAAAGCTTAAAGAAAATATTCTCCTATGTGAACAAGAAAAATGCCAGATTACCTTCAAAGGATTTCAGTTATAACAACTTCTGACTTATCATCAGAAACCCTACAGACTAGGAAATAATGGAGAGACATAGTCCAAGTCTTAAAAGAAAAATCTGTCAACCCAGAATACTGTATCCAGCAAAGCTCTCATTTATAATGAAGGTGAAACACAGACCTTCCAAAACAGAAATTGAAAGAGGTTGTGACCACTTGTCCAGCCTTACAAATGATACTTAAGGATGTGATACAAACAAAATCAGAGCAAAATAGTATTATGATACAATATGAAGGCAGATAATCTCCCAGTCAAAGTATAAAAACAACCCAAAGAAAACTATAGGAATACTTACGGAGAAACATTAGGATCAAGTAATTACTTTTAAATAATAACCTTGAATGTAAATGGCCTAAATTCTCCAATTAAAAGACACAGACTGGCTGAATGGATTAAAAAGCAAGACACATCTATATGCTGCCTATAAGAAACACACCTCACCAACAAAGATACACACAGACACAAAGTGAAAGGATGGAAAAAGATATTCCATGCTAACAGAAAGCAAAAATGAGCATGAGTAGCCATCCTATTACCAGAGAAAGACTATACCATAAAAAATGTCAAAAGAGACAAAGAAGAACATTATATAATAATTAAGGGATCAATTCAACAGGAAGATATGACTATAGTAGATGTACATGTACCCGATGCCAGGGCACCCAGCTACATAAAACAAATATTAATGGATGCAAAGGAAGATATAGACTCTAATACCCTACTTTCATCAATGGACAGAACAACTAGACAGAATATCAACAAATAATAGACCTAATCTACACTTATGACCAAATGGGCCTAATTGATACATACAGAACATTTCATCCCACAGCTACAGAATACATATTCTTTTCATCAGTGCATAAATGTTCTCAACGATAGATCAGAAGCTAGGCCATAAGTCAAATCTCAGCAAACTCAAAAAAAAATTGAAATCATATCATGTATCTTTTCTGACCACAGTAGAATGTGCCTGGAAATTAACAATTTAAGGCACTCTAGAAAATATGAAAACACATGGAGATTGAACACACTTGGGAGTGAATGGTTGGTCATAGAAGAAATCAAAAGGGAAATTTAAAAATCCTAAAAATGAGTGATGATAACAAAACATATCACAAAAGCAAAAGCACTAATAACAGGAATTTCACAGCAGCTAGTGCCTACATCAAGAAATCAAAAAGACAACAAATGCATGATCTAACAATGCATCTCAAAGACCTAGAAAAACAAGAACAAACCAAATTCAAAATTAGTAGCATGAAAGAAATAATTAAAATTAGAGAAGAAATAAACAAAATTGAAACCAAAAAATAAACAGAAGATCAGTGAAATGAACAGCTGGCTTTTCAAAAAATTTACAAAATTGATAAACTATTGGCCCAACTAACCAAAAAAAAGGAGAAGACCCAAATTAATAAAGGCAGACATGAAAAAGATGATGTTACAATGGATATCACAGAAATAAAAGGAATCATCATGGGGCCAGCAGTGTAAGCCTCTGCCTGTGGCTCCAGTATCCCACGGGGTGCTGGTTCATGTCCCAGCTGTTCCTCTTCTGGACCAGCTCTCTTTTAATGGTCTGGGAAAGCAGTGGAAGATGGCCCAAGTGCTTTGGCATCTGAACCCATGTGGGAGACCCAGAAGAAGCTCCTGGCTTTGGACTGGCGCAGCTCTGGCCACTGGAGCCATTTGGGGAGTGAACCAGCAGTTGGAAAACCTTTCTCTCTGTCTCTTCCTCCATCTTAATGCTATCTCTCAAATAAATAAAAAAATCTAGAAGAAATTAATACATTTCTTGACACTTACGATCTATCAAAATTGAATCATGAAGACACAGATAGCCTACACAGACCAGTAACTGAGAAAAGATTGAATCAGTAATACAGACCACCCTAACAAAGACAGACCAGGGCTAGATGACTTCATTGCTAAATTCTACCAAACTTTTAAATAAGAACAAATTTCAACTATTCTCAAACTATTCAAAATAATTAAAAGGAAGGGAATACTCCCAAACTCCTTTTCTGAGGTCAATATCAGCTTAATTCCAAATCAGGAAAAGATACAACAAAGAAAAAAAACTATAGATCAATATCCATGATAAACAAACCCCCAACAAAATACAAACTAATCAAATCAAATAACACATCAGAAAGATCATCCACCTAGACCAAGTGGGGTTTATCCCCGGTATGCAAAGATGGTTCAAGATACTCAAATCAATAAATTTGATATATCACATTAACAAATTAAAGAATAAAAACCATATGATTATCTCAATAGATGCAGAGAAAGCATTTGATAAAATAAAACATTCTTTCATGATAAAAACATGACACGAATTGGATATAGAATAAACATTTCTCAGTACAATCAAGGCAATCTATGACAAAATCCACAACCGGTATTAGTGAAGGGGAAAGTTGGAAGCATTTCCACTAAGATCCGGAACCAGACAAGGATACCTGCTTTCACCATTGCTATTCAATACAGTTTTGGAAGATTTAGCCAGACCTATTAGGCAAGAAAAAAAAAATTAAAAGGATATAAATTGGAAAGGAGGAAGTCAAATTATCCCTGTTTGCAGATGACATGATCTTATATATAAAAGAACCAAAAGACTCCACTAAGGGACTACTGGACCTCATAAGAGAGTTTGATAAAGTTACAGGATATAAAATTAACCCACAAAAATCAATAGCCTGAGAAAGAACTTGTAAGATCAGTACCATTCACAATAGCTACAAAAAATTTAAATACTTTATAATAAATTTAACCAAGATTGTGAAAGATCTCTACAATGAAAATTACAAAGCATTAAGGAAAGAAATAGAAGACACAAAAAAGGGAAAAATCTTTCATGTTCATTGATTGCAAGAAATAGTATCATCAAAATGACCATGCTATCCAAAGCAATTTATAGACTCAATAATATTTCTTTTTTAAAAATATTTTATTTGAGAGACAAAGTTACAGACAGTAAGAGGGAGACAGAAAGAAAGGTCTTCTTCCATTGGTTCATTTCCCAAACAGCCGCAACGGCCAGAGCTGCACCGATCTGAAGCCAGGAGCCGGGTGCTTCTTCGCGGTCTCTCATGTGGGTGCAGGGGCCCAATGACTTTGGCCATCTTCTACTGCTTTCACAGATCACAGTAGAGAGCTGGATTGGAAGAAGAGCAGCCAAGACTAAAACCTGTGCCCATATGGGATGCCGGCACTACAGGTGGAAGATTACCCTACTGCACCATGGTGCTGGCCCGAGATTCAATATTTCAATAAAAAAAACTATGGACATTTTTCTCATATCTATAAAAATGATGCTAAAATTCACATGGAAACACAAGAGACCCTGACTAGCTAAAGTAATATTAAACACCAAAAAAAAAAAAAAAAAAAAAAAAAAGTTGGAGGCATCACAATACCAGATTTCAAGACAAATACAGAGCAGTTTTAATCAAACAGCCTGTTATTGGCAAAAAGAAAATGACAAGTAGACAAATGGAACAGGAGAGAATCCCCAGAAATCAATCCACACATCTACAACCAGCTAATCTTTGACAAAGTAAGTAAAATTGAGCCCTGGATAAAGGACTGTCGCTCCTACAAATAGTGCTAGGAAAACTGGATCTCCACAAGCAGAAGTATGAAACAAGACCTTACACCTTATACAAAAATCAACTTAAGAAGGATCAATGATCTAAATCTATGACCTGATAGCATCAAATAACAGAGAAAAAGATCAGGGAAACTCTGTAAGACATGGGCATAGGCAGTGACTTCCTGGAAAAGACCCCAGAAGTACAGGCAGTCAAAGCAGAAGTATACAAATGGGATTACACTAAGCTAAGAAACTTCTGCACTACAAAATATACTTAAGAAAGTCAAGAGGAAACTGACAGAATGGGAGAAAATATTTGCAAACTATGCAACCTATAAAGGGTTAATATAAGGGAGATATAGATATAGATATAGATATAGATATAGATATAGATATAAAGAACTCAAGAAACTCAACAACAACAAAATCTAGTTAAGACTGGACGGAAGACAAGAACAGGAATTTTTCAGAAGATGAAATGCAAATGGCCAATAGATACATGAAATAATACTCAGGATCACTTGCTGTCAGGGAAATGCCAATCAAAACCACAATGAGGCTGTACCTTACCCCACTTACAATGGCTATCATCCAAAAATCAAAAAATAACAAATGCTGGTGAGGATGTGGGGAAAAAGGTACCCTGGTACACTGCTGGTTGGAATGTATACTAGTATAACCATTAAGAAAAATAATATGCAGATTCCCCAGAAATCTGAAAACAGATCTGCCATATGATCCAGGCATCCCACTCCTCAGAATTTACCCAAACAAAATGCAATCAGCATATCAAAGAGTTATTTATACTCCCATGTTTACTACATCTCAATTCACAATGCCTAAGACAGGGAATCAATCCAGATGTCCATCAACAGATGACTGTACAAAGAAAATGTGGTATATACACACTGTGGAATACTACTCAGCCATAAAAAAGAATGAAATCCTGGCTTTTCCAACAAAATAGGTCCAACCGGGTTCCGTGATACTTAGTGAAATAAGCTGGTCCCCAAAAGACAAGCATTGTATGTGTTCTCTGATACGTGGCAGTTAATATAGAATACAAAAAAATCTATAGGAATGAAATGGACATCTTGTGATTTGATTTTTGTTTTTAGCTCGTTTATATTCCTGTGAAAGTTTGGTCTTCGTCCTTTTTACTTGTTGAATATTACAGTTAGTGCTGAACGAAGCTTATGATTATAGAGTAGACTGAAATTAAATCATTGCAAAATTAAAGATAAAATAGAAGGGTCCGGTGCCGCGGCTCACTAGGCTAATCCTCCACCTGCGGTGCCGGCACTCCAGGTTCTAGTCCCGGTTGGGGCACCTTTCTCTCCTTCTCTCTCTCTCTCTGTCTAACTCTGCCTGTCAAAAAAATTTTTTTAATTAAAAAATAAAATAAAAACAGAATAGAAGGAAGGATGGGCATTGAGGTTATCTTAGAATTACACCTATGAATTACATGAAATTGACATTTTGTATCAATAAAAAATTTGAAAGAATAAAAAGAAATCCATCTACCATAAATTCACATAAACATGCTTTTTAGAAATACTGCATTTCTCCTATGATGGCACTTTTTATACTAAACCATTAAAGTAGTTTCCTATTTTACCTTCTACCTGTTCCCCTCCCTCTTGTACACCTTCTCCACCTATACACACAGCAATCCCTGCCCGATAGTAAGGGCTGAGGGACCAGGATTCTATCTATCCTGTTCACAAGCTTTTCCCCCAAATACAGCAATGAATACCATGAGGGCGATAAATACTCATCAAAGGCAGTAACTAGTAAAAAAGTGCTATGTATCTAGGTAGGCAGCTTATTAATTCTTTAAAGATTTATTTATTTATTTGAGAGGCAGAGTTACAGACAGAGAGAGGGAGAGACAGAGATCTTCCATCCATTGGTTCACTCCCCAAATGGCTGCAATGGCCAGGGCTGGGCCGATCCAAAGCCAGGAGCCAGGAGTTCATCTGGGTCTCCCACATGAATGCAGGGGTCCAAGAACTTGGGCCATCTTCCACTGCTTTCCCAGGCCATTAGCAAGGAGCTGGATGGGAAGTAGAGCAGCCATGACTCGAACCAGTGCCCTTATGGAATGATGGCACCACAGATGGAGGCTTAACCTACTATGCCACAGTGCCAGCCCCTTATTAATGTTTTAATAGTGTTTATTTGTATGGTATGAGATTACATACAATTTTAATTTTTTAAACCTCTGTGTCCTTTCCTTATTTTTCTGTATTGCCACATTCATAATCAGAAGGCCCATTTTCATTTCAAAGCAATCAATTTTAATCAATCCAATTGGGTTTATTTTCCTTCATATGCATGTTTTATTCCATTGTTCAGCTGAACATGAAGTGCAAACAATGAAAATGTGTCACCAGCCACCCAAGTAGAGGGAACCAATTGCTCACTAAAAGGAAATCATGTGCATTAAGAAATATAATGATTAATTCTCTCTGTTAAGATAAGATACAGGAGCTATTAAATCCACACATCTGATAGGAAATAAAACACACCACTGAAAGAGAACAAGGTCAAGAATGTGTTCTCATTGTTGGCCAAAGAACTAGCACAACACTCAAAATTCTTCTACCATATCATGTACTTAAAAACAAAGAACTGCAGTTCGAAAGCTTCAGCCTAGTGGTTTTCCTTTGGAAAACAGAACAGTAGTGCCTTTCTATATCACTGCTTTTTCCCTTCAACTATCCTTCCTTAACTTACCAAGAGCTCTTCCACGTTTCAAATGGTACCTGAGGCCACTTGACTTATTCAGTTAAACACAAGCACATGTTCATCACAGAAAATTCTCACAAATACAACAAAGTACAAAAGAAAATGATTCAGAATACAGGCATCACAAGACAACCCAGCGATCACTGATTCTTGAACAGCATGGCAGAGAGGAGTACCAATCACCAGCAGAAAACCTATCAAACCTTTGACTCCTTGCAAGAGCAGCAGGAGGTCCCTACAAAATTAGTACAGTGGCAAAGCACTCCTGCAGGCAATTGTATGCAATTATGACTTATTTTACATTTATTAATATTTCCCTCCACTGCGATGGTACCCTCTAAGTCTTTTAAAAATATTTATTTATTTATTTATTTATGTGAAAGTAAGAGTAACAGAGAGAGGAAGAGAAAGAGACCTTCCATTGCTGATTCAATGGGGACTTTTTAAAATTTCTAGGCTATGCTGTTCATTTGCAAGTTTTTTCAAATTGTTGCCAGTCTCTGAAAACAAAACTTCCTTCCATGTGGACCTAAGCAGTTCAAACTCTTGCTATTCAAGGGCCAAGTGTTTTTCACATATTTCCACATTATAATACCATTGTGTTAGAATGCACCCACATAAAATGCAAACTTTAATGTTCATTTTACTGACAAGATCTACTATTATTCTAATATTATGCAAATGATACATCCCAGTTGTGTGTGTGTGTGTGTGTGTGTGTGTGAGTGAGTGGGGGAGGGCTGGGAAACAAAGTGACAGAGAAACAGCTTCTCCACTCACTGGTTCGCTCTTCAAATGCCCATGGTGGCCAGGACTGGACAGAAGCCACAAGCTGGGAACTCAGTCCAGGTCTCCTATGTGGGTAGCAGGAACTCAACTACTTTAGTCATCACCGCTGCCTCCCAGAGACCCAGGGAGTGAATCCAAGCATTCGTACATGGGACAGGGCTGTCTCAGTCGGCATCGTAACCTTAGGCGCAAGGCCTGCCCCAACCTTCCAGTTCATTAGCACCCTTACCTTTTACAAAAAGGGGAGCTAATAAGAATTAGAATGAACAGCCTTATAAATAACATACAGATCCACTAATACATAGATATTATATACACCCAGACATTATATTCTCCTTAATTCTTCTTCTGGAATGGGCCCTGTCTTATTAACACAGACTCATTTCTACACTGAAACACCAGATGCAGTTCTTCATTTCATCATAGTACCCATAGCCTTTCCATTATGACTCTGTGATTTCTCACCCGAATTCCAGAGCTTCAAAACAGTATCAATCCTAAATTACATTCCCAAAAACATGCAACAGAGACACAAGGAAAAATTACCTTTTTAGAAATTATGAAGTTCATGTTTCTTTACAAAACTAGTAGAGGCACTTTGCAAAATTCTACACATAAAAAGAGGTCAGAAACTCACCCACTACTTTAACAACCTAAGACAATCACCATCAGCCCTCCGCTTTTGCTAAGTTACATTCATGGGCAGGTATATGTGTGTATTTTACTAGATATAATTCCAGTGGACATACAGTTGACATTTTTTTTTTAATTACTGTTTGCCCATCTTCCCATGTGGCTGCATGGTCTTCACAAGGATCCTGTCCAAGGGCTACAGCAAAGACTGATCACGACAGAATGCTGTCCACCTGGCTGTTTTTCTGCTAGGAGGCTCTCTCAGGAGCTGGCTGCTCTGTCTCCTGCTGAGTGACAGAATTGGCCTACTCCCTCAGAGGCTGGCCAGAGGAGACAAAGACAGGAACTAAACACGAGCTGATCTGGCAGCTCAATAGGAAATTCACTAATGGCATTTGAAATTTTACGTCTCAAGCCAAAGTGAGACTTGGGGGCAGCCTACGCTCTTCTGAGATCCAGAGATGATATTTCAGAATTGGCCCAACAATGGAACCAGTGGCACCTGAGGTTTTGTTGGAGTAGCTGCCATGAGGGCCCCTAGTCGCTGATTGAATTATCACTTCAGTGGACAGAAGGCTGGCCAGAGCCAGCCATGGGGGGCCACCACGAAGAATATGAAGCATCTCCCCTCTGCTTTTAAATTCAGAAAGACACAGGAATCCCGCAACAACTCCTACAGAATTTATGCAAGGTAACATGAATTGCATAAACTTCCCTAAATAGAGGTATCAATCCCACAAGGGGGGAATGCTTTGGCATCTGAGGGTCTCCTCTGGCTACTGCAAGCCAGCATGGGAGTAAATACACAAAATGAAAAGAAACAGTGAAAGTCTAATCAGGCACCAGCTATAAAACAAACACTTCCATTTCCTTCTGCTAGATGACAATCATCTAATTACAAAGAAAGAGAGTGCAACTTTCTTTAGGAAGCATAACCATAAAAACCTATGATGGTACTAAGCAAAGGTCGTTATAATCCCCAATTCATGGAAGAGCACAACCAGCCAGGAGCAGGCCTCTGCAAGTTCCGCACCTGAGGTCTTTCACTTCTGTTTTCCAGGGGCTGTCAAAAGGGCTTTCGTTTGCAGTGAAGGTGAAGACATGAACCCTCGCAACACGTCAGCCAGCTGCCTCCATCATCCACACCTGACAGGAGGAAATCACACAGAACACAAAGGCAGGCACGCAAGGTCACCTGTCGGGTGCGGACTCCCTGACTACACAGCAAGGCAGCATCTCCGAGTCCCTGGGCTCTCCGATTAGCAGTGGGACAGACAGACAGTGTCTGCTAATCAAGCGTCTGCCATTAAATACCAACCCCAGGCCTCTACTGTGAGGTCTATGTAAAATGAACATCCCCGGCTGCCGCCGCGGCTCACTAAGCTAATCCTCTGCCTGCGGTGCCGGCACCCTGGGTTCCAGTCCCGGTCGGGGCGCCGGAGTCTGTCCCGGTTGCCCCTCTTCCAGGCCAGCTCTCTGCTGTGACCTGGGAGTGCAGTGGAGGATGGCCCAAGTGCTTGGGCCCTGCACCCCATGGGAGACCAGGAGAAGCACCTGGCTCCCGGCTTCGGATCGGCGCAGCACGCCAGCCACAACGCAACGGCCATAGCGGCCACTTGGGGGGGGGTGGGGCGGTGAACCAACAGCAAAGGAAGACCTTTCTCTCTCTCTGTCTCTCTCACTATCCACTCTGCCTGTCAAAAAAAAAAAAAAAAGAAAAAAGAAAAAAAAAAAAGAAAAGAAAAGAAAAAAAGAACATCCCCTGTACAAAGAAGGAGGGATCAGAAACATGGTTAACAGCGAACTCCTCCTCGTTCTCTCTCATGTGCCACATCTACCCCAAAGCACAGCAAATGCTGGCTACTATGGGCCTTCTTCAGCAACACACACTTGTGTGATGCTTTCTCATAGCAGTCCAGGTATATCCTTCTAGACCTGGGTCTGCACCCACACAGATGGATAAACCTGGAACCAGGGAAACTGATGCAAGAGGGGGAGAAGGAAAAGGAGGGGAGAGGAGGGGGGGAGGGGAGGGGAGAGGAGAAGGGAGGGGAGGGGAGAGGAGAGGAGAGGAGGGAGGGAGAGGGGAGGGGAGGGGAGAGGAGAGGATGGAGGGAGAGGAGAGGATGGAGGGAGAGGGGAGGGGAGGAGAGGGGAGGGGAGGGGAAGGGAGGGGAGGGGAGAGGAGGGGAAGGGAGGAGAGGGGAGGGGAGGGCCCCAGCAAATACAGGTGTCTGCACCTGCCACCTCCTCTCAGGGCACAGAGATGCTGCACAGGGAGGGAACCGCCGTCTGTGCTGTGACTTTACAGCAGGACCCGGGACCTTGCCAGAATCTTAGTCTGGAGCTGTAACAAAGCACCCAGCACAAGCATTCAAGTGGGCTCCAGTACTGCTGAGCAGGGCAACAGGGCAGGGTGGGGGATGGAATTCTGAAAGCAACACAAAACAGTAGCCCTCACAGCAGGGTCTGGGACCAGCTTGGGAAGTCCGGAAGTCCAGTCTCCAAGCATGTTACTGGCACGGAATACTGCAAAGTCACAGCTCGGGCCATCTCATTCAGATGGGGAAGGGGGTCTTGTAAAATGCTGAGCCTGGAAAATGTAAAAGGCAAGCGAAGCACTGCCGCGGGGCTGCCTGGGGGTAACTATCACAGCTGCAGGGGCTGACCATACAGGAACACGCAGGGTGGGTGCCCAGAGAGCAACAAGGGAGACACGCCATTCTCACACGGATCCCAGAAGTGCTCAGAACCAAAGACCTGCCAAGCTACTGGGCATGCCGCACATCTGGAAATCCAGGGCCAACAGGGTCAACCCAGACTCTTTCTCGCCTGAGGTCTGGAAATAAGAATCAGCCAGAGGAGGCGGCTTGAGTCTCAGGCCCACGCCATCAACAGAGGAGAAGCAGTGATGCAGAATGAGAGCGCCTGAGAGAGAGGCCAGCACTGGCAGGAAACCCATGAGGATGGGACTCTTGGGGCTGGCTCTTCTGGGGTTTTCAGACCCTCAGTCTCTGGTCTCCAGCAAAGCCATCTCCAGCGTGGGGTGTGAATCTCTCCATCTGGGACAAAGAACCCATCCTAAGTCACCCGGAGAGTCAGAGAGAGGGTCTTCATGACTTTCGTTGTGCAGTTGTCAGCAGAAGAAATGGACAGAGAGAGGTGTCTGTTGGCTTCAGAGCTGGGTGATGACCAGAAGGCAGCTGCTGGACCCCAAGGCACTGACCGGTCCGTGGGAATGCAGACGCTGTCACCGCAGCAGCACAGGGTGAGGAAGAAAAGCAAGCGCTGAGCCCCACACCGTCCACCTGTGCTCAGCTCCTCCTGCAAGAACATTCTAGCTAAACGACCGTGTGCCTGCCTCAATTACTGTGGTTCCAGAGAGCTGCTTTTCCCGGCAGAGAGGAAATTGCCCTCCCTACTCCATTTCAAGTCCTGAATTCTACGCACACATCATGCCAAAGAAATGCTTCCTGTAACAAGAGGGCTCAGTAATGAAGGGCAGGCCAGCAACTGGAGCTGCGAAGGCTTTATCAGGGCCCAGGAGCGGAACCTCTGACATTTCCAGTGGAAAAGTAAACAAGATCAGGAAGGGAGCATCACAATAGGAGCCTAGAAAAAATTGTTATTAAAAAATCCAGGGTTATAGAGGGAGTGGGAGAGAGGAGGGTCGCAGGTAGGAAGGAAGTTATAGAGGGGAAAAAGCCATTGTAATTCATAAGCTGTACTTCAGAAATTTATATTCATTAAATAAAAGTTAAAAAAAAATCCAGGGTTATAGGAAGAAGGGATTTAGCATCTCCAAACTAGTGGCTGAACATTTTTGAAGGGCCACACATTGAAAAGCAAATAAAAGCATCAATGTGAAAGTACTTTTTTTAAAATTTTTTTTTTTTTTTTTTTTTTTTTTTTTTTTTTTGACAGGCAGAGTGGACAGTGAGAGAGAGAGACAGAGAGAAAGGTCTTCCTTTGCCGTTGGTTCACCCTCCAATGGCTGCCGCGGCCGGCGCGCTGCGGCCGGCGCACCGCGCTGATCCGATGGCAGGAGCCAGGAGCCAGGTGCTTTTCCTGGTCTCCCATGGGGTGCAGGGCCCAAGCACCTGGGCCATCCTCCACTGCACTCCCTGGCCACAGCAGAGGGCTGGCCTGGAAGAGGGGCAACCGGGACAGAATCCGGCGCCCCGACCGGGACTAGAACCCGGTGTGCCGGCGCCGCTAGGCGGAGGATTAGCCTAGTGAGCCGCGGCGCCGGCTACATAAATGTCTCATGTTCCTTTTTTAAAAATATTTAATTATTTTTCATCTACCTCAAAGCGGGAAGAGAGAGCAGGAGAGACACCTCCATCTGCTGCTTTGCTCTCCAAATGCTCACCACAGCAAGGGCCAAGCCGAGCTCAAGACAGAAGCCCAGAACTCCACCTGGGTCTCTCACTTGGGTGGGAGGGGCCCAAGCATTTGAGCTATCACGCACTGCTTCCCAAGGCACGCATTAATGAGACGATGAACAGGAGACACAGGAGCCAGGGTTTGAATCAGGCACTCCGCGGCGCGGGATTCGGGTGCCCCAAACGGTGGCTCCACCTGCTGCATTCCAACTCCCACCCTTGGCATGAGAGTACTTTGAACAGTTCATGGAGAATGGAATTAAACGTTTGTTCGGTGACAGTAACTTTTTGACATCCTTGCCTATGAAAAATTCAATAAAAGATGTATTGTGAAAAAACTATGCATGGACTTCAAACCTTTAAACTCATCTTTTGGTTCCATTTTTCCCAAGAACTTTCTGATGCATCCTTGTAGGAGTCTCCCTTCCTGCACACACACCAGCGACCCCTCCAGGCCGTTCATGAAGGCAGACAGACCTGTGCTAACTTCAAGGTGCCAGAGATGTGACACAAATTACCAATACGAGGCCATTCTACGGCCCCATTTCAAAGGTCACGGTGCACCGCATCAACCATTAACGTCAGAGGAACAGGAAGCGGTTCCTTCAGTCTTGAGAAGTTCAAGCTCTCATTGTGAGCATGGCATGAACACAGTGCTTCCCTCTGCAATTTTAAAAGGCACTCAATGTCACGCTTGATTCTAAGGCACCTTCACACGTCGAAGGCAATATTTGATAACAAAGGCCAACACAGGATTGTTAGATTGTTATTAGCTGGATCTAACAAGGCACATATAAAAACAGACTAGCCCTCAACAAAACAGTATAACAAAGCTCATTTTTTTACTCCATACATTCCAAAGTTGCCTTAACCTGCACTCCAGACAAGCACTATGCCATCCACGGATCAAAGAGCCACACAGATCATTCAAACCTTTCCAGTAGCCATATTTAAAAACATAAAGCAGAAGGTGAAATTAATTGCAATAATTTTATTTCAAATGCACTCTTAGAAAAATTTCAATGTGTAATGAAAATTAAAAGTATTGGGATATTTTATATTCTTTTTAATATTTGTGTTTTTTTTTTTAAGATTTATTTGAAAATACACACACACACAAGGAGGGAGGGAGGGAGAGACAGAGAGACAGAGATCTTGCATTTGCTAATTCACTCCCCAGATGGCCACAATGGCCTAGTCAGGAGCTTCTTCCTGGTCTCCCACTTGGGTAGCAGGGGCCCAAGCACTTTAGACATCTTCCACTGCTTTTCCAAGGCCATTAGCAAAGAGCTGGGTCGGAAGTAGAGCAGCCAGGACTTGACCCGGTGCCCATCTGGGATGCCGGCACTACAGGCAGTGGCTTTTACCTGCTACGTCACAGCACCGGCCCCTGTACTTGATCTTTGAAATCCACCATGTACTAAGGAACTTCAAAAGGTTCGTAATAAAATGCAACTAAAACAGAACTTTATTTTGGTCCAAAAGTTTTCTGAAACACAGGCACAGGGCTTTTTTTTTTTTTAAATAACATATGTTTTCCACAAACATTTTGAAAATCTTGTGTACTTTACACCTGTCTCAGTTTGGACAAGCCCTAATGCACATGGCCAATGTCTATGTTGTTGTCCTTAACTCCCCACTTGCCACATCTTGACTTAAACTCCATTCTTGCCCATCACTGCACAAATCCTGGGTTTTAGTAAGTCCAGGTAGATTTTCCAAGAGGGTCCTAGTTCTACTTGTTCTCCCCCAAGGCCACTCCGCCTGGGTTTCCATCCACTTCACTGTGAACCCTAAACAGATCATGTGACACCACTTTAGGGTGTCAGTTTCACAGTGCACGCAGACTATATCCTTCCCCCAGAGCTGCCGGGAACGAGAGGAAGTCAAACTCCTGGAATACTGCACTCCACTCCGCACTGTTGGCGAAATGCAATGACCAGCAAAGCCATCCCCTTCCCTGCCTTACCAGGGGTGATAACTTGGAATTTGGCAAATACAGCCCCTTCCCTTTCCTATCCCTATGACTTTGTCAGGGGATGAGCCAGCTTTTTATCACTATACTCAAAGACCTGAGGTACCCAGTGTTAAAGCGATCATGACCCTGGAGGTTCAAGGCCAAGATTGGGCAGCCCCATTGCTTTGGCCTCTGGTGATGGCCCTCCTGTTGAAGAGGCCCTAGGTGGCCAAGGGCATCCCATGGCAAGAGACAGGGAGAACCCGTGGCTACATGTACGTCTCCTTAGAAAGCCACTAGGGGCCGGCGCCGCGGCTCACTAGGCTAATCCTCCGCCTAGCGGCGCCGGCACACCGGGTTCTAGTCCCGGTCGGGGCGCCGGATTCTGTCCCGGTTGCCCCTCTTCCAGGCCAGCCCTCTGCTGTGGCCAGGGAGTGCAGTGGAGGATGGCCCAGGTGCTTGGGCCCTGCACCCCATGGGAGACCAGGAAAAGCACTTGGCTCCTGGCTCCTGCCATCGGATCAGCGCGGTGCGCCGGTCGCAGCGCGCTGGCCGCGGCAGCCATTGGAGGGTGAACCAACGGCAAAGGAAGACCTTTCTCTCTGTCTCTCTCTCTCACTGTCCACTCTGCCTGTAAAAAAAAAAAAAAAAAAAAAAAAAGAAAGCCACTAGGGACCGGCGCCACAGCTCACTAGGCTAATCCTCCACCTTGCGGCGCCAGCACACCGGGTTCTAGTCCTGGTTGGGGCGCCAGATTCTGTCCTGGTTGCCCCTCTTCCAAGCCAGCTCTCTGCTGTGGCCAGGGAGTGCAGTGGAAGATGGCCCAAGTCCTTGGGCCCTGCACCCCATGGGAGACCAGGATAAGTACCTGGCTCCTGCCATCAGATCAGCGTGGTGCGCCGGCCATTGGAGCGTGAACCAACGGCAAAGGAAGACCTTTCTCTCTGTCTCTCTCTCTCTCACTGTCCACTCTGCCTGTCAAAAAAAAAAAAAAAAAAAAAAGCCAATAGGATCCACCCCAAAAGCTCCACCCCTAAACAGTGTAACTGGATTAAGTTTTCCCCTTTTGATACCATTACTTTGTGATTCTGGGTTTAAATTTCTACATAAATTCAGAGGTCACATAATCAAGCCATCCCACCAGGGTGTGCCCTGTTGCCTATGTTTCAATCCACTAAATAGGTCTCTCCATCTTCAAGAATCAGATTGAGGGCACCAGCTTCGTGGTAACATGGGTTAAGCCACGACCTGTAGTGCCGGCATCACATATGAGTGCTGGGTCGAACCCCAGCTGCTCCATTTCCAATCGCGCTCTCTGCTAATGCACCTGGGAAAGCAGAAGACGGCCCAAGTGCTTGGGCCCCTGCACCCATGTGGGAGACCCAGAAGAAGCTCCTGACTCCTGGCTGTGGCCTGGTCCACCTCTGGTCATTGCAGCCATTTGGGAGTGAAGCAGTGGATGAAGTATCTTTTCGTCTCTCCTCCTTTCTCTGTGGCTTTGCCTTTCGAGTAAACATTTTAAATAAAGCAAAGAATCAGCTCAGATGTACCCTTTCCTTCAGGATATATTTCCCTCTTCTTACCCTGCCTCCTCCAAATGCAAGAATTCCTGATCGTCTGTTCAGTGCTTTTATGTCTCACCCTCTGTAGCATCCCAATTATCCAGGTGGAGCTGAGCTGTTCCTCTGGACTCTTCCTCAAGGGCTCAAGCCCTCATTAAATTTTTAAACCCTTCCCTTTGTCCCCATGCCCTCTGCCCCTTTCACATTTACCCAGGAGGCTCCTGACATTCAAAATATGATGTGAAAGCCAATGAACAAACATCCAATAGATAGCTTTGATTTTATATATATTTGTCTTATTCATTGTCACAAAAATAGCAATAGATTAGAAAGTTCTGAAAACTCTTGTAAGGCTCTTTTAGTTTTGAGACTGACCCTTGCACCCCACTTTCCTTCTTCTTCCTGGGGTCCCCACACCTGTCTTCTACAAGTCACCAGGTTCTCTCCCAACATCTCCCAGTTCCATTTTCTATCTTCCCCCACCCTTCACAAACTGATTGGCAAACAGAGCTGTCTAAGACTTCCCATACAATGCACCTGCTTGGCACTTAGGCTTTTCAGGGTCTGTGGGGTGACTGGCTGGCTAAGCTGATTGACCACATCATTGAAGGAAACACTGCCTTGCGACATCCCCTCCAAGACAGCAGGCTCATTAACCGCTCAGGTTAATACCACAGCATCAGTGGGGAATCCCAGGAGCTACAGGAGGCTAGTGGGCAGGTATCAGGCAGGTGCACGTGTGCACACAGTGATTTATAAACCACAGGCACACGCATTCCAACTAGGTAAAGACAACTCAATCTGACTTCCAGCCTCAGAAGAGCCTATAACCGGGGTTACTGGTCAACTCAACAGATCGATTTACACAGACTCCAACCAAAGGACAACAGTACATGCAAAGGAACATAACACTTTCTCAAAAAAGAAACTTCTTGAAAAATTCAGCTCTTACAACAAAATTTGCACTGTTTAAAATGAAAGTCAATCTTGAATGAACAAAGATCATTCAGTTTATTAAAGCACTGTGTCCTGTCTACTTCAAAACATGGTGATTAATCCTCCAAGGAGATTCTGTATGGGGGTGCTTCCCACAGCAGAAAATGGAATCCTAGGACAGGTTTGTTTTGGCACAAAAATGTTTTTAGTGGGCTGGCATCTGGCCCAGCAGTCAGGACATCGTGTGGGACACCCGCAGCCCAGAACAGGACGTCTGGGTTTTAGTCCCAGCGCCTTCCTCCCTCCAGCTTCCTGGTAGTGGCACATTCTAGAAGGCAGCAGGTAATGGCTCAAGTAGTTCAGGCCCTGCCACCCAGACGGAGGCCTAAACTGAGTTCTCAGCATTGGGGAGGGAGCCAGCAGAAGTCTTCCCTCCTCTTCTTTCTTCTCTCTCTCTCTCTCTCTCTCACTCACTCATTCATTCATACACATATTCTATCTCTGCCCCTGAAATATAAAATTTTATGAAATCTACACATCAGAAATTTTTTAAAAGCTCATGAAAAATGTGTATTACAAAAAAACATATAAAAACCCAAGCATGAATTTAAAAAGATTTTTGATTTCTAATTTTGAGAGCGGTTTTGCTTTTCTGCAGTGAGTCTTCTGCACGCTCAGGGGTAGAACTGCCCCAGGTTGTTGTCAAGAGGGCCAGGCCAGGTGAGGGGGTGACGGTCAACACTCAGCTTTTTCTCCTCCTCAACACCAGTCAGAGGAGGAGCTGACCCTGGAGCTGCTGAGCCCAGTAAGTGACAGGAAGCAGGAAGTGCGCCTTCTCTCTCCCTCACTGCTCCTCCCCTCTCTTCCTCCCCCTGGCCCTTGCCCAGCTTGGGCCCAGCAGTCCTTCTTGGGCATAATTACACTGTTAGTTCAGCAAACCCTGACAATTAACGGTCGCTCGCAGTTACGGGAAATGAATTCAGCCAATCTAACCCTTGCTCCCCGACTGACCAATTCCATTAGCACATCAGGAATATTTGGAAGGCCTCCCAGCACGCCCTAGCTTCCGGCAGGCACTTAGTAAATGAGGAAATTGAAAAGCTGTGGCTCTCTCTTCTGTGTCTCCAAGACTCAATTTGAACACCGGAATACTGTGCCATGAAAACTCATTTTAAAACTGCTTTGTCAATATGCCTGATACCATAAAAATCATAGGGTATCCCTAGTAATTCTCACAGAGGTCGAGATCTTTCATGTGAGTGGCAGATGATGGCAGAAGCGGAACCTGGTGTCAGGAACCACAGGTGCATGGCCACCTGCGCCCCCTCTAGGTCTCTTCTTCATCTGCAAAGTCCAGGGCTGGGGCATGAGGAATACCCAGCACCCTTTTAGACCTCGTGACCTAAATGAGTAACCAGGATAATCCGAGGCTGTGCTGAACCCAGTAGACTCCCTCCAAGTCCCTGCTGCTCAACACAAACTCTCCTCTACTCAGTCCGAAGGGATCTTGCGCTCTTTCCAGAGATGTCCTGGCTCAACCTCGGGCCTGCTGCAGCAGGCTCTAAACACCTCCCCCTGGAAGCAATACAGCCCCTCCTCTCACATCTGATTGGCCAGCCCTAGTCACATGGCTGCAGCCCGACTGTAGGGGAGGCTGGGCATCGTGCAGAGCAGGTGGATTATCTGGTGAGCACCACTTGTTCCTGCCGTGTAGACAATGGTCTTTTTACTAATTTAAAAACCTCATCTCTCTGAACAGACATTGACTGAACATCATCGGGTGCTACATTGTAGCAATAAGGGAGGGGCAGGTGCTATGGCAGTTTAAGCTGCAACTTGGGATGCCCACTTCCCATACTGGAGTGTCTGCGATGGAGTCCCACCCCTGCCTATGCTTTCAATCCAGCTTCCTGCTAATGTGCTAGGAGGCGTCAGGTGATGGCCCGAGTACTGAGTCCCTGTTACCCATGTGGGAGACCTGCATCGAGCTCCTGGCTCCTGGCTTTGGCCTAGCCCAGCCCAGGCTGTTGTGGACATTTGAGGAGTGAACCAGCATATGGACAATCCCTTTCGCTTTCTCCTTTCTGTCACTCTGCTTTTCAAATAAGTAAAGATGAACTTTAAAGCTCTTAAAATTCAGTTTGCCAGGGGTTGGTATTTGGCACAAGGGTTAAGATATCACTTGGGATGTCTTCATTCCATATCACAGCACCTGAGTTCAAATCTTGCCTCCATTCCTGATCCAGTTCCTGCTAAAGCACACTCTGGGAGGCAGCAGGTGATGGCTCAAGTACTTGGATCCCTCCCACCCCCATGAGAGACCTAAATTTAGTTCCAAGCTACTACCTGCAGCCTGGCTAGCTCTGGCTCTTACAGGCATTTGGGGAGTGAAGCAGCAGGTAGAAGATCTCTCTCTATCTCTGTTTCACTGCCTTTCAAATGAATACAATTTAAAAGAATAAATAAATAAGAGTACCAGTTACACAGAAGGCAGACAGAGAGGAGGGAACACAGCCTTTGACAGTGAACACTAAAGCAAATGCCCCAGCACCCCCACACACACAGTCCCCAAGGTACGTGGGAGTAGGGACAATGTTCAAGTCAGAGGTTCTAACCCATAACTCATGGGGAGACATGTGGACTCAAGTAGACACCAGGCCTCCTAAGTCTGACTCACACAGGAAGCATTCCGAGTGCAAGACAGAGGAAAACAAAGCTTAGCCACTCCCCACCCCAACTACGCTGCAACTCTCTGCTGATCTGTTTATGACCTACAAAGCTGTCTCTTGCATGTCTTCTGATGGTCAGGGTCTCTGCACCCGGTAGCTTTACTTCTGCCATGAACAATGTCATCACAAACACACTCAGCCAACTGCTGTCCATGGGTGCCTGTGGCCAGGCCCAGAGCTGTATAAAGAACACAGTGACCCCTCTAGCTCCTGCACTTCTACTGTCCCCCTGGAAACTCCAATTCTAGAAGAAATGAAGTAGCTGAGCAAGGCTTCTGATCACAGACTTCAAAGGGGCAAGATGCCTGGCTATTTTTCTCTCCATGAAGTTTTCCAAGAGTTGCGTAATTGAGAGATGCCTGTTACGCTGGCCCCGGGGACAGACCCAGAACAGAAAGAACACAGCCCACGGCATAGGTTGTCTTGGCCACAAGAGGCTCTATCAGCAGAGGCGCTATGAGCGACAGGACAGAGCTTCAGCAATGCTCACTTCCCTGCACACAGGGCAGGGTTAGCGTGCACCAGCCCCCCACCCTTTCCTGGAATTGTTCTGACCTGCGACTTGGAGGGCTGGTGACCAGATGGAGGTGACCCATGACAGGAGTCCTCTCACTCAGATCTGTCTGCCTCCAGAGCATGCCCCGTGTATGTGGTACACACACAGGGAGTGCCCCTCATCTCCGCATGGTCCCCAGGATCCCACATGGCCCTGACTGGCAAGCAAGTTACTGTACCCTCTGGGTTCCAGGGGACAGGCTAAGCAAACACTCCACGTCCTCCCTTGCCTCCCAAGACTCCTTTAAAATGAGAGCAAAGAAATAAAAGCACTGACTTTGCAATCATAAAGTGAAAAGGAGATCAAAGCACCTGCAGAGTTCAATAAAATTCTGACAGAGGGAGCAGCAAATCATATTTTCAATTCTAATTATGTAGCACTTGCTTATTTGTTACAATTGACTTATGAAGGAAACAGCAGAGACTCATGTATACTTACGGAACAGCATGTGAACGTGTAAGAGTAAAGTGTAGGGAGAGATGTGAGAGCAGGAGTGGCAGAGGGAAGGGCAAGACACCACACAGACGTTGCAATGCACTGTGGTGCAATAGGTTAACCATCTGCCTGTGGGCACTGGCATTCCATGTGGCACCGGTTCGAGTCCCAGCTGCTCCTCTTCCATTCCCACTTGCTGCTAATGACCTGAGAAAGCAGTGGATGACAGCCCAAGTGCTTGGGAGACCCAGAAGATGCTCCTGGCTCCTGGCTCCTGGCTCCTGGCTAAGCTCTGGCCATTGAAGTCATTTAGGGAAAGAACCAGTGGATGGAAGACCTCTCTGTAACTCTACCTCTCAAATAAATAAATACAATCTTAAAAAAAAAAAAAAAAAGGTTCAGTGTTTCATATCCTGAGTGCCAGGAGAGTCAAGAATGGGATAAGATGGGGTCCACAAAACCCCTTTACCAAGAAAGACCTATGATTCTTGCAGACACACAGAAGTGGGTATGTCCACACCAGCTATGATGTGACTGTGTCCACCATGGACTCTGATGGGGAGTGGGGAACGGGAGGAACCCAAGGAGGAATGGAGACCCCAAGGCTCTCTCCAGCCCCATGCCCTTCCGCACCCACTCGCCACGGCCCCCAGCAGTTAGGCTGCTCTTTCTGCATCTGTCAAAACCTTACATCCATCCTAAATGCATGCCTTCTGGACATAAAAATCATTTGTTGTGGATCAAAATTTAAATAGAAGAACTGAGAAGGACACACAGCAGAGCACAAGAACCTTCTTGGGTGGGGGGGATTACAATGCATCTGAGCTCTGCCTACTAGGCAGCCTTTCCTGTGAGAGTAACAAATTGAAATTTCCCAGGGACACCCAGCACCCCTCCTCCCTTCAGATCTGTCTGAAATGATGACAAAATCCCCAGGTTAACGGGCAGATCTTGTGTGGACAGTGGTTTGAATATAGTGACTGTAACAAAGAAGACACTTGGATAATTTACTGAATATCTGACAATATTAATGAATTATTTTAAGAGGGAAGGAGTGATGGGAAAATACAATTTGTAAAAGGTTTACCCCCCACTCCATTTAATGGAAAGAATTGAGAAAATAGAATCCTGGTTCTATCCCCCAATTAATTGTGTGATCCTGGGCAAGTTTTTCAATCTCTCTCTGATCTTGGGTGCTTCCATGTGAATCAGGGATCACCTTCTAAGAACTACTGTGAGGAATCAGTAACATGAATTGCACAGAATGCCCAGGGCAGTGCCAGTTCATAGCAACTGCTTTATACCTTTCAAGTTCTCAGTCAACTCTTCAATATCACTATCTATCTGCACATTACCATGATTTGTTCTGACAATATTTAATTCACACTCGCACCACACTACCTGTTTACTACACTTTACATCAGCTCTAAAGAATAGCTCATTAATAAACACAGGATAACATCTACACCTAAGATCTATTTTCTCAAACTCAGCAGGTGAAACTAGGTAAATAAAGACCAGCTGGTAAGGAGAAAACTAATTTGGTTTCAGACTGTTAAAACAAAACCTTCCACGACGAGTTTTACATTCATCCAAGTCAATCTGAAAGAATTCAAAAATACTTCTGTAACATTATTTCCCAGACCCGTCCAGGCACTTAAATTTAAGCAATATGCAACAGAATCTTCATCTTTTTATCCAATATTAAGATAACTGATGAAATTATTTAGCAGCATCCCTGTTGGTTCAGTATCCACTGAGGCATGTTATGATTGTGGATAGAAGGACAACAGGTGTCCCCAGAGGATACAGAAAAACATGTGATTACAAGACCACAAGAGATCCTGTGGCCAGGTGTCACTCCTCTTTGAACACTGATGGTTCCAAGCATTGTATTTTCCCAGCACAGGCGGATCCATTGAGCATGCATTTGTGCAGACCTGTAGTAGGGCTACGTGGTGGTGCTCATCTTGTCTACTGCACTGGTAACCATACCACCTTTGAAATTCTCCCCTCAAAACAAAACACCAAGCTGCTCTTCCATGTAGATTGGTGCCTGACTCCACAGAGAGCTAGGGGAAGTCCCTGGGATCAGAACAGGACTTGAACAAGTTCTTGGCTTACCTGTATCTGGGTTTCCAGGAGATGAAGCATGATGCACAGGTGGTCTTTGATGGTATAAAGTACACAACAAAACCAATTCTTTAAGTCACATGTGAAGTTAGACAAAGGGATTAACAGAACATCTACATTCATTCGCCTGTTGCAGATAGTTAGGGACCAGCCACTGTGTGCCAGGCTGTGAGTCCAGGGTTTGAGGTACAAAACTGAGTAAGACATTGTCCTTTCCCATGGTGCAGTTGAAGGATGTAGGAAAAACACTCGCTACCATGAAGAAACTGGTCTCAACACAGGATAGTGACCACACACTGCAAGTAGGTCTTGGTGCTGCTTAGCAATTGTACTACATTACCCTATTGCACCTACTATCCTATTGCTTTGGTGACCTTTTCCATTACAAAATTGTTTGGATCAGCATGAACTACCTCCAACCTGAAGCCTAGATGCATATGAATAAATGCCAACTTGACATCCCGTCTGAGTGTCTAACAACCCTATCAGGTTCAAGACAGCAAAGCCAGAACCCTCAGCTTCCCCTCATTACCAGCTACCTTGCTCCTCTGTCTTCTCCCAGTGAATGCCAACTTCATTCTCAAGTTGCCCAACCTAAGAGCCTCGGGTCCTCCCCAACTGCTTCTGTTTTATATTCCAAGAACCAAATATGGAAATGCAGAATTATGCAAAGCTCTAAGCCACACCTATACCCACTCAGTGTCAAACTGGTAAATCTGGGGTGTGTGCTCAGTACAGTGGTTAAGATGTCACTGAAGATGCCTGCATCCCATATTGCAGTGTCTGCGTCTAAGTCCTGGCTCCACTTCCCATCCAGGTTCTTGCTATTGTGCAAGCTAGGAGACAGCAGGTGAGGGCTCAGGTGGCAGGGATCCCACTACCTGAGCACTCACCTGTGGCCTCCCAGGCTGTGAATAGCAGGAGGCTGGAATAGCGAGTACAGCTATGACTCAAACCCAAACGCTCCACCATGGGATGCAGAGTCTCAACTGCTATGCCAAATGCCCCCCTCATTTCTTCTCTAGTAAAATGAGGAAGGAAGTGTTAGGTCAGGTGATCACAGCCCAAACCAATCTCAGGTTCCTCGTACCAATCTTCAGAGCTCCTTCTCTCGACCATAGCAGATGAGAGTTCTAACAGGAGACCATGTCTGGGTCTCATTCTCAGAAAAATACTGTGCACATAATGCCTTTGTTATTCTTCACCAAAGTAACAAAATGGCCACAAGAAGCAAACTGCCCAGTAAGAGCAGACCAGGAGCAAGCTCAAATCAGTCATCTTCACCACCAACTCCACCCACTCCACAGCTCCTAACTTACACGAGAGCGCCAACAAAATCCTGACCAGGAGTGTCAAGTCATCACTCTGAACCGACATCACAATGCCCAGCTTTGAAGCTCACAAAGGGCAGGACATTCCCGTACATTCAAGTGTGTGTTTAGGTGACATGAAGACTTCCACACTCAGGGCCAGCAGCAGACAACATTTTCAGGAGCCCGTTTTGCTGTTCCCTGCTGGGCAACAGAGGCACTCACCTGAGTCGTTCTTCCTCTTTCTTGCGAAGATTGAAGTCTCTCTGAACCACCTGGAGAACATGTTCAGTTTCATCGTCAGTCAAACCGGACAGATCCAGCTTCCGCCCCATGGTTCATAAGACCTGGGAGACAGAAGGAGAGACCTCAGATTGAAGATCAGATACAAGCTCTAGAAGGACAAAAATCAACCCACGGTAATTAAAAACAGAATTAAAAACAATGTTGATATATGACAGTATCTCTCTGTACCCATACTCAGCAAACATTTACAGATGCATTTAGCAAGGCTGCAGGGGAAAAGAAAAATGAGCATCTGCCAGTTTCATCATCCCGACTCTCAAAATAAGAGCAAAGTTATTCTTTTCACCAAAATGAACCAAACAGAAGACTTTGTTTAGATTTCCATAAAACATCAAAACGCAATATTCAAAATTTCTCAATTTCTAGAGTTTGACGTTTTAAATTCTAAACATTATATGCAAGAAAAAAATTACAATTTTAAAAAGTTTTTTTTTATGTTTTATTTATTTGAAAGACAGAGTTACAGAGAGAAGTAGAGATAGAGAGAGAGGTCCTCCATCCGCTGGTTCATCCCCCAGATGGCCACAACAGCTGGAGCTGCACTGATCAGAAGCCAGGAGCCAGGAGCTTCTTCCAGGTCTCTCGCCTGGGTGCAGGGGCCCAAGGACTTGGGCCATCTTCTACTGCTTTCCCAGGCCATAGCAGAGAGCTGGATCGGAAGTGGAGCAGCCGGGACTAGAATCAGCGTCCATGTGGGATGCAGGTGCTTCAGGCCAGGGCTTTAATCCACTTCACCACAGTGCCGGCCCCCAAAATTACAGTTTTTTAAAAAATCTGATATATACTATATGTCTTAAAGTTTTAATCATATGGCTGTAAAATAAGAACTAG